>NC_069507.1:159500147-159637288 GCF_027579735.1 Bombina bombina | reverse complement strand
TATCGAGTTTGGAAGACTTACATTTCTTTCATGTAATTAGCAAGAGTCCATGAGCTAGTGACGTATGGGATATACATTCCTACCAGGAGGGGCAAAGTTTCCCAAACCTCAAAATGCCTACAAATACACCCCTCACCACACCCACAATTCAGTTTTACAAACTTTGCCTCCCATGGAGGTGGTGAAGTAAGTTTGTGCTAGATTGTACGTTGATATGCGCTCCGCAGCAGGTTGGAGCCCGGTTTTCCTCTCAGCGTGCAGTGAATGTCAGAGGGATGTGAGGAGAGTATTGCCTATTTGAATTCAATGATCTCCTTCTACGGGGTCTATTTCATAGGTTCTCTGTTATCGGTCTTAGAGATTCATCTCTTACCTCCCTTTTCAGATCGACGATATACTCTTATATATACCATTACCTCTACTGATTCTCGTTTCAGTACTGGTTTGGCTTTCTACTACTTGTAGATGAGTGTCCTGGGGTAAGTAAGTCTTATTTTCTGTGACACTCTAAGCTATGGTTGGGCACTTTTATATAAAGTTCTAAATATATGTGTTCAAACATTTATTTGCCTTGACTCAGGATGTTCAACATTCCTTATTTCAGACAGTCAGTTTCATATTTGGGATAATGCATATGAATTAATCAATTTTTTTTTTCTTACCTTAAAATCTGACTTTTTCCCTGTGGGCTATTAGGCTCGCGGGGGCTGAAAATGCTTCATTTTATTGCGTCATTCTTGGCGCGGAGTTTTTTGGTGCAAATTTTTTTTTCTGTTTCCGGCGTCATACGTGTCGCCGGAAGTTGCGTCATTTCTTTCATGTAATTAACAAGAGTCCATGAGCTAGTGACGTATGGGATATACATTCCTACCAGGAGGGGCAAAGTTTCCCAAACCTTAAAATGCCTATAAATACACCCCTCACCACACCCACAAATCAGTTTTACAAACTTTGCCTCCAAGGGAGGTGGTGAAGTAAGTTTGTGCTAGATTCTACGTTGATATGCGCTCCGCAGCAAGTTGGAGCCCGGTTTTCCTCTCAGCGTGCAGTGAATGTCAGAGGGATGTGAAGAGAGTATTGCCTATTGAATGCAGTGATCTCCTTCTACGGGGTCTATTTCATAAGGTTCTCTGTTATCGGTCGTAGAGATTCATCTCTTACCTCCCTTTTCAGATCGACGATATACTCTTATATTTACCATTTCCTCTACTGATTCTCGTTTCAGTACTGGTTTGGCTTTCTACAAACATGTAGATGAGTGTCCTGGGGTAAGTAAGTCTTATTTTCTGTGACACTCTAAGCTATGGTTGGGCGCTTTATTTATAAAGTTCTAAATATATGTATTCAAACATTTATTTGCCTTGACTCAGAATGTTCAACTTTCCTTATTTCCAGACAGTTTCATATTTGGGATTATGCATTGAATTATCATATTTTTTCTTACCTCAAAAATTTGACTTTTTTCCCTGTGGGCTGTTAGGCTCGCGGGGGCTGAAAATGCTTCATTTTATTGCGTCATTCTTGGCGCGGACTTTTTTGGCGCAAATTCTTTTCCGTTTCCGGCGTCATACGTGTCGCCGGAAGTTGCGTCATTTTTTGACGTTATTTTGCGTCAAAGATGTCGGCGTTCCGGATGTGGCGTCATTTTTGGCGCCAAAAGCATTTAGGCGCCAAATAATGTGGGCGTCTTTTTTGGCGCTAAAAAATATGGGCGTCATTTTTGTCTCCACATTATTTAAGTCTCATTATTTATTGCTTCTGGTTGCTAGAAGCTTGTTCACTGGCATTTTTTTCCCATTCCTGAAACTGTCATTTAAGGAATTTGATCAATTTTGCTTTATATATGTTGTTTTTTTCTTTTACATATTGCAAGATGTTCCACGTTGCAACTGAGTCAGAAGATACTACAGGAAAATCACTGCACAGTGCTGGAGCTACCAAGCTAAGTCTGCTATAAACTTTTGGTATCTGTTTCTCCAGCTGTTATTTGTATTGCATGTCATGTCAAACTTATTAATGCAGATAAAATTTCCTTTAGTACTGTTACATTACCTGTTGCTGTCCGTCAACATTTAATTTTCAGAGTGTTCCTGATAACATAAGAGATTTTATTTTTTAAATCCATTAAGAAGGCTATGTCTGTTATTTCTCCTTCTAGTATACATAAAAGTCTTTTAAAACTTCTCTTTTTTTCAGATGAATTTTTAAATGAACATCATCATTCTGATACTGATAATGGTTCTTCTGGTTCAGAGGTTTCTGTCTCAGAGGTTGATGCTGATAAATCTTTGTATTTGTTCAAGATGGAATTTATTCGTTCTTTACTTAAAGAAGTGTTATTTGCATTAGAAATAGAGGATTCTGGTCCTCTTGATACTAAATGTAAACGTTTAAATAAGGTTTTTAAATCTCCTATAGTTATTCCAGAAGTGTTTTATCTCCCTGATGCTATTTTTGAAGTAATTTCCAGGGAATGGAATAATTTGGGTAATTTATTTACTCCTTCTAGACGTTTAAGCAAATTATATCCTGTGCCATCTGACAGATTAGAGTTTTTTGGGACAAAAATCCCTAAGGTTATGGGGCTGTCTCTACTCCTGCTAATGTACTACTATTCCTATGACAGATAGTACTTCATTTAAGAATCCTTTAGATAGGAATATTGAATCCTTTCTAAGAAAAGCTTACTTATGTTCAGGTAATCTTCTTAGACCTGCTATATTTTTAGCGGATGTTGCTGCAGCTTCAACTTTTTGGTTAGAAGCTTTAGCGCAACAAGTAACAGATCATAATTTTATAGCATTATTATTATTCTATAACATGCTAATAATTTTATTGGTGATACCATCTTTTGATATCATTAGAGTTGATGTCAGGTATATGTCTCTAGCTATTTTAGCTAGAAAAGCTTTATGGATTAAACTTGGAATGCTGACATGTCTTCTAAGTCAACTTTGCTTTCCCTTTCTTTCCAGGGTAAATAATCATTTCGTTCCTTTCCTCACAACAAGGAACAAAAGCCTGATCCTTCATCCTCAGGAGCGGTATCAGTTTGGAAACTATTTCCAGTTTGGAATATATCCAAGCCTTATAGAAACCTATAGCCAGCTCCTAAGTATCTATGAAGGTGCGGCCCTTATTCCAGCTCAGCTGGTATGGGGCAGATTACGTTTTCTTCAAAGAAATTTGGATCAATTCCGTTCTTAATCTCTGGTTTCAGAAACATTGTTTCAGAAAGGTACAGAATTGGCTTCAAGTTAAGGCCTCCTGCTAAGAGATTCTTTTCTTTCCCGTGTCCCAGTTGACACAGCAAGGCTCAGCATTTCTGAAATGTGTTTCAGATCTAGAGTTGGCTGGAGTATTTATGCCAGTTCCAGTTCTGGAACAGGGGCTGGGGTTTTATTTTATCTCTTCATTGTACCAGAGAAGGTCAATTCCTTCAGACCAGTTCTGGATCTATCATTATTGAATCGTTATGTTAGGATACCAACATTCAAGATGGTTACTGTAGGACTATCCTGCCTTTTGTTTAGCAAGGGCATTATATGTCTACAATAGATTTACAGGATGTGTATCTGCATATTCCGATTCATCCAGATCACTTTTAGTGTCTGAGATTCTCTTTTTAGACAAGCATTACCAGTTTTGTGGCTCTACTGTTTGGCCTAGCCTCAGTTCCAAGAATTTTTTTCAAAGGTTCTCGGTGCCCTTCTTTCTGTAATCAGAGAATAGGGTTTTGGTATTTCCTTATTTGGACGATATCTTGGTACTTGCTCAGTCTTCTCATTTTCGAAGAATCTCATACGAATCGACTTGTGTTGTTTCTTCAAGTTCATGGTTGGAGGATCAATTTACCAATCAGTTCATTGATTCCTCAGACAAGGGTAACCTTTTTAGGTTTCTAGATAAATTCAGTGTCTATGACTCTGTCCTTGTCAGACAAGAGAAGTTTAACATTGATATCAGCTTGTCAAAACCTTCAGTCACAATCATTCCCTTTGGTAGCCTTATGCGTGGAAATGTTGGGTCTTAGGACTGCCGCATCAGATGCGATCTCCTTTGCTCGTTTTCACATGCAACCTCTTCAGCTCTGTATGCTGAACCAATGGTGCAGGGATTACTCAAAGATATCTCAATTAATATCTTTAAACCGATTTTACGACACTCTCTGACATGGTGGACAGATCACCATCGTTTAGTTCAGGGGGCTTCTTTGTTCTTCCGACCTGGACTATAATCTCAACAGATACAAGTCTTACAGGTTGGGGAGCTGCGTGCATCTGGGCGAATGGTCTCTTCACCCAGAGGTATTTCTTCAGATTGTTCAAATGTGGGAACTTCCAGAAATAGATCTGATGGCTTCTCATCTAAACAAGAAACTTCCCAGGTATCTGTCCAGATCCCGGGATCCTCAGGCGGAGGCAGTGGATGCATTTTCACTTCCTTGGAAGTATCATCCTGCCTATATCTTTCCGCCTCTAGTTCTTCTTCCAAGAGTAATCTCCAAGATTCTGAAGGAATGCTCGTTTGTTCTGCTGGTAGCTCCGGCATGGCCTCACAGGTTTTGGTATGCGGATCTTGTCCGGATGGCCTCTTGCCAACCGTGGACTCTTCCGTTAAGACCAGACCTTTTGTCTCAAGGTCCTTTTTTCCATCAGGATCTGAAATCCTTAAATTTAAAGGTATGGAGATTGAACGCTTGATTCTTGGTCAAAGAGGTTTCTCTGACTCTGTGATTAATACTATGTTACAGGCTCGTAAATCTGTATCCAGAGAGATATATTATAGAGTCTGGAAGACTTATATTTCTTGGTGTCTTTCTCATCATTTTTATTGGCATTATTTTAGAATACCGAGAATATTACAATTTCTTCAGGATGGTTTAGATAAGGGTTTGTCCGCAAGTTCCTTGAAAGGTCAAATCTCTGCTCTTTCTGTTCTTTTTCACAGAAAGATTGCTATTCTTCCTGATATTCATTGTTTTGTACAAGCTTTGGTTCGTATAAAGCCTGTCATTAAGTCAATTTCTCCTCCTTGGAGTTTGAATTTGGTTCTGGGGGCTCTTCAAGCTCCTCCATTTGAACCTATGCATTCATTGGATATTACATTACTTTCTTGGAAAGTTTTGTTCCTTTTGGCCATCTCTTCTGCCAGAAGAGTTTCTGAATTATCTGCTCTTTCTTGTGAGTCTCCTTTTCTGATTCTTCATCAGGATAAGGCGGTGTTGCGAACTTCTTTTGAATTTTACCTAAAGTTGTGAATTCCAACAACATTAGTAGAGAAATTGTGGTTCCTTCATTATGTCCTAATCCTAAGAATTCTAAGGAGAAATCGTTGCATTCTTTGGATGTTGTTAGAGCTTTGAAATATTGTGTTGAAGCTATGAAATCTTTCTGTAAGACTTCTAGTCTATTTGTTATCTTTTCCGGTTCTAGGAAAGGCCAGAAAGCTTCTGCCATTTCTTTGGCATCTTGGTTGAAATCTTTAATTCATCTTGCCTATGTTGAGTCGGGTAAAATTCCGCCTCAGAGAATTACAGCTCATTCTACTAGGTCAGTATCTACTTCCTGGGCGTTTAGGAATGAAGCTTCGGTTGACCAGATCTGCAAAGCAGCAACTTGGTCCTCTTTGCATACTTTTACTAAATTCTACCATTTTGATGTATTTTCTTCTTCTGAAGCAGTTTTTGGTAGAAAAGTTCTTCAGGCAGCGGTTTCAGTTTGAATCTTCTGCTTATGTTTTTTGTTAAACTTTATTTTGGGTGTGGATTATTTTCAGCAGGAATTGTCTGTCTTTATTTTATCCCTCCCTCTCTAGTGACTCTTGTGTGGAAAGATCCACATCTTGGGTAGTCATTATCCCATACGTCACTAGCTCATGGACTCTTGTTAATTACATGAAAGAAAACATAATTTGTGTAAGAACTTACCTGATAAATTCATTTCTTTCATATTAACAAGAGTCCATGAGGCCCACCCTTTTTTGTGGTGGTTATGATTTTTTTGTATAAAGCACAATTATTCCAATTCCTTATTTTATATGCTTCGCACTTTTTTTCTTATCACCCCACTTCTTGGCTATTCGTTAAACTGATTTGTGGGTGTGGTGAGGGGTGTATTTATAGGCATTTTAAGGTTTGGGAAACTTTGCCCCTCCTGGTAGGAATGTATATCCCATACGTCACTAGCTCATGGACTCTTGTTAATATGAAAGAAATGAATTTATCAGGTAAGTTCTTACATAAATTATGTTTTTTTTAATGTTTTTTTGCGCCAAAAGTGTCGGCGTTCCGGATGTGGCGTCATTTTTGGCGCCAAATAATGTGGGCGTCTCTTTTGGCGCTAAAAAAATATGGGCGTCACTATTGTCTCCACATTATTTAAGTCTCATTATTTATTGCTTCTGGTTGCTAGAAGCTTGTTCATTAGCATTTTTTTCCCATTCCTGAAACTGTCATTTAAGGAATTTGATCAATTTTGTTTTATATGTTGTTTTTTCTATTACATATTGCAAGATGTCTCCGTTTGTCCCTGAGTCAGAAGCCACTTCTGGAAAAATGCTTAACTGAGTTTCAGTTCTACCAAAGCTAAGTTCATTTATTTTAAATGTTATAAATGTTTATCTCTAGCTATGGTTTGTAATAAGTTATTATGATATACTTTTACATGCAGATTCCATTAGTATTTATGCTTTATACATTTCCATTCTTAAGTGCAAGAAATGTTTAGAAGATTTATAAGAAATATTTTTTCTGATTAAGGCTATGTCTGACTTTGTGCCTTCTAATACGATTTTTAGGTCTTTTTCACTTCTTTTTTAATTATTGAAGTTTCAAATGACCAACAACATACTTATTTATCCTTCTCTGATGATGTTTTTTTCTCTTTCAGAAATTCTCTTCATCAGATATTGACACTAACAAATCTACTTTTTTTATATAATTTTTTTATTATTAAAGTACATTTGTTCTTTGTTGAAGAGGTGTTGATTATTTTGGATATTAAGGTAACTAGTTCTTTAAGACTAGCTGACACTATTTCTGCCTTTTTATTTCCTCTGTGATTTCAGAGGTTTTCTTTCCAATTCCCCATACTAGGGAATGGAATAGGCTGAGAATTGTCTTTTTTATTTTTAAACTATATTCTTTGTCAGCAGTTAAATTCAATTTGGAGGGTTCTCCAATTTATTGGAGCTATCTCTACTCCTACTAATTATGCTATTGTTTTTATAGCAAAATAGTATTTATTTTCCTTTATATAGTTGTATCTTATTTTTGGAAAATTATTTAGTTTCAGGTACTTTTCTTGGTCCTGTGATATTGCAATTGCTTCATTTTTTCTGTTTACTTTAAGATCAAGTATCAGATCATGATTTATTTTAGCATTGTTAAGGGACAACATTTACTAGACTAGGTGCCGTTGCATTTGTCTTGTTGTTTTGCATTTTGCAAGTCCTCTGTTTTGACTGGTCCTTGAAACTGGACTATCATGCTAATGATTTCATTTGTGTCTTCATTTTATTGAATATATTCGCAAATGAGGGTTAATATATGTCTTTAGCTATTTTAGCTAGAAGAACTCTGCGATTTAAAAAAAAATAAAAAATCCATATTTCTTTTGTTCTAAGATAATCAATTATAATTGGATTCAATTCTTAACTGTTACTATGGGCTTCAAGATTGAGTTCTAAGACTAAAACTTTAAGCTTATACTAGTTTGGTTGTTCTTATTAAGGAACGAATCCTGAGTTCTTTCCCAAGTAACATGTTTTTAATTGGGGTTCGAAATTAGCTCCCTAATGTTGCGATGCACATTCCGTATTCCAGCTTGGCTGGTAAGGGGCAGGTTAAGACTTCTTTGAAATTTATTTGGTTCTATTTTGTGCAAATTTCTTTGATTTTATTCCAGTAAGGCTAACACTTTCTTTCAGTGTGTTTCTGTCCTATATATTTTGGATACTGTTGACGCATGGCTGGGTACCCATGGGGTTCAAGCGCTGCTCAGACCTGGAATCTTCTGGGGTTTTTATTCCAGTTCCTTTTCTAGGAACTGGGTTTTGGAGTTTTATTCAAACTATTTTGCCTTTTTGTGGTCATTGATAGCATTATTTGTTTTCTTTAGATACAATAAATGCGTATTCTTCATTTTTCTGTTTTCATTCAGATTATTTCCTGAGGATGCAGATTCTCATATGTTTCACTTGCTCTTCAGGACATAGTTAGAGGATCTTTTTTCAAAAGCTCTTAATTCCTCACGCAAGGGTCACTTTTTTTTTAGGTTTCCAGATGGTTTATGTCACTATCTTTGTCTCTATCAGACAAGGGACAATTTGTATTGGGTTCCGTCTGTCGGTACCTTTAGTCTCTATTATTTCCTTCAGTTGCTATATATGCATAGAAGTTTTAACAGCATTGGATTCAATTCCCTTTGCTCATTTTCAATGGAAAGATCCTTTCCAGCTTTTTATGAGTGTTGTTTCTTCAAGAACATGGTTGGAGGATCAATTAACCAATCAGTTTGTTGATTCCTCAGACAAGAGTAACCTTTTTTAGATTTCCGGATAGATTCAGTGTCCATGACTCTGTCTCTGTTGGTCAGGAGATGTCTGAAATTGGTTTCAGCTTATCGAAACCTTCAGTCTCAATCATTCCCTTTGGTAGCCTTATGCATGGAAATTCTAGGTTCTTATGACTGCTGCATTGGACGTGTTCCCCTTTGCTCATTTTCACATGCAACCTCTTCAGCTCTGTATGCTGAACCAGTGGTGCCGGGATTATACAAAGATATCTCATTTAATATCTTTAAAACTGTTTGTTCGACACCCTCTGACGTGGTACAGACCACCATTGTTTAATTCAGGGGGCTTCTTGTTTTCTTCCAACCTGGACTGTGATCTCAACAGGTGCAAGTCTGATAGGTTGGGGAGCTGTATGGGGGTTTCTGACAGCACAAGGGGTTTGGGAAATCTCAGGAGGTGAGATTACCAATCAATATTTTGGAACTCCGAGAGAATCGTTCATTTGTTTTCAGACAGACAATGTCACAACTGTGGCATATGTCAATCATCAAGGAGGGACTCAGTCCTCTGGCTATGAAAGAAGTATCTCGAATACTGGTATGGGCGGAATCCAGCTCCTGTCTAATCTCTGCGGTTCATATCCCAGGTATAGACAATTGGAAAGCGGATTATCTCAGTCGCCAAACGTTACATCCGGGCGAATGGTCTCTTCACCCAGAGGTGTTTCTTCAGATTGTTCAAATGTGGGGACTTCCAGAAATAGATCTGATGGCTTCTCATCTAAACAAGAAACTTCCCAGGTATCTGTCCAGATCCAGGGATCCTCAGGCGGAAGCAGTGGATGCATTGTCACTTCCTTGGAAGTATAATCCTGCCTATATCTTTCCGCCTCTAGTTCTTCTTCCAAGAGTAATCTCCAAGATTCTGAAGGAATGCTCGTTTTTTCTGCTGGTAGCTCCAGCATGGTCTCACAGGTTTTGGTATACGGATCTTGTCCGCATGGCTTCTTGCCAACCGTGGACTCTTCCGTTAAGACCAGTCCTTCTGTCACAAGGTCCTTTTGTACCATCAGGATCTCAAATCCTTAAATTTAAAGGTATGGAGATAGAACGCTTGATTCTTAGTCAAAGAGGTTTCTCTGACTCTGTGATTAATACTATGTTACAGGCTCGTAGATCTGTATCTAGGGAAATTTATTATCGAGTCAGGAAGACTTACATTTCTTGGTGTCTTTCTCATCATTTTTCCTGGCATTCTTTTAGAATTCCGAGAATTTTTCAGTTTCTTCAGGATGGTTTGGATAAAGGTTTGTCTGCAAGTTCCTTGAAAGGACAAATCTCTGCTCTTTCTGTTCTTTTTCACAGAAGGATTGCTATTCTTCCTGATATTCATTGTTTTGTACAAGCTTTGGTTCGTATAAAACCTGTTATTAAGTCAATTTCTCCTCCTTGGAGTTTGAATTGGTTCTGGGGGCTCTTCAAGCTCTTCCGTTTGAACCTATGCATTCACTGGACATTAAATTACTTTCTTGGAAAGTTTTGTTTTCTTTTGGCCATCTCTTCTGCTAGAAGAGTTTCTGAATTATCTGCTCTTTCTTGTGAATCTCCTTTTCTGATTTTCCATCAGGATAAGGCGGTGTTGCGAACTTCTTTTAAATTTTTATCTAAGGTTGTGAATTCTAACAACATTAGTAGAGAAATTGTGGTTCCTTCATTATGTCCTAATCCTAAGAATTCTAAGGAGAGATCATTGCATTCTTTGGATGTAGTTAGAGCTTTGAAATATTATGTTGAAGCTACTAAGAATTTCCGAAAGACTTCTAGTCTATTTATCTTTTCCGGTTCTAGGAAAGGTCAGAAGGCCTCTGCCATTTCTTTGGCATCTTGGTTGAAATCTTTAATTCATCATGCTTATGTCGAGTCGGGTAAATCTCCGCCTCAAAGGATTACAGCTCATTCTACTAGGTCAGTTTCTACTTCCTGGGAGTTTAGGAATGAAGCTTCGATTGATCAGATTTGCAAAGCAGCAACTTGGTCTTCTTTGCATACTTTTACTAAATTCTACCATTTTGATGTGTATTCTTCTTCTGAAGCAGTTTTTGGTAGAAAAATACTTCAGGCAGCTGTTTCAGTTTGATTCTTCTGCTTATAATTTCAGTTTTCTTCATTATAAGATTTAAATTTTATTTTGGGTGTGGATTATTTTTCAGCGGAATTGGCTGTCTTTATTTTATCCCTCCCTCTCTAGTGACTCTTGCGTGGAAGATCCACATCATGGGTAGTCATTATCCCATACGTCACTAGCTCATGGACTCTTGCTAATTACATGAAAGAAAACATAATTTATGTAAGAACTTACCTGATAAATTCATTTCTTTCATATTAGCAAGAGTCCATGAGGCCCACCCTTTTTTGTGGTGGTTATGATTTTTTTGTATAAAGCACAATTATTCCAATTCCTTGTTTTTTTATGCTTTCGCACTTTTTTCTTATCACCCCACTTCTTGGCTATTCGTTAAACTGATTTGTGGGTGTGGTGAGGGGTGTATTTATAGGCATTTTGAGGTTTGGGAAACTTTGCCCCTCCTGGTAGGAATGTATATCCCATACGTCACTAGCTCATGGACTCTTGCTAATATGAAAGAAATGAATTTATCAGGTAAGTTCTTACATAAATTATGTTTTTTTGTGACACTCAAAAAGTTCTAAATATATGTGTTTAAACTTATATTTGCCATGATTCAGGATAATCAGTATTCCTTCATTCAGACTGTCAGTTTCATTATTTGGGATAATGCATATGAATAAATAAATATTTTTTTTCTTACCTTGAAAATTTTCAATTGACTATTTTTCCCTGCGGGCTGTTAGGCTCGCGGGGGCAGAAAATGCTTCATTTTATTGCGTCATTCTTGGCGCAAACTTATTTTGGCACAAAATTTTGTCATTTCCGGCGCCGTAGTTGATGCCGGAAGTTGTTCGTAGTTACGTCATTTTTTTTTTACGCATGTGTATGAGACTTTTTTTGCGCCAAATGTGGGCGTCGGTTTCGGCGTCAGAGGATGTGGTGTCATACTTGGCGCCAAAAAATATGGGTGTTGTACTTGGCGCCAATAATGTGGGCGTCATACTTGGCGCCAAAAATGTGGGCGTCTTTTTTGTTCCACTTTTTTCTCACATTATTTAAGTCTCACTTTTTTGTTGCTTCTGGTTGCTAGAGGCTTGTTATTTTGCATTTTTTCCCATTCCTGAAACTGTCATTTAAGGAATTTGATAATTTTGCTTTATATGTTGTTTTTTCTATTACATATTGCAAGATGTCACAACCTGACCCTGGATCAAAATCTACTACTGGAAAGACTCTGCCTGATGCTGGTTCTACCAAAGTTAAGTGCATTTGTTGTAAACTTGTGGTAACTGTTCCTCCGGCTGTAGTTTGTGTTAGTTGCCATGATAAACTTTCCAATGCAGATAGTGTCTCCATTAGTAATATTCCTTTACCTGTTGTTGTTCCTTCAACATCTAATGTTCAGGATGTTCCTGTTAATGTAAAAGAATTTGTTTCTAATTCTATTAGGAAGGCTCTGTCTGTTATTCCTCCTTCTAGTAAACGTAAAAGGTCTTTTAAAACTTCTCATATTTCTGATGAATTTTTAAGTGACCGCCATCATTCTGACTTGTCTGTTTCTGATGAGGATCTATCTGGTTCAGAAGATTCTGCCTCAGATATCGATACTGATAAATCTTCATATTTGTTTAAGATGGAGTTTATTCGTTCTTTACTTAAAGAAGTGTTGATTGCTTTAGATATGGAGGAGTCTAGTCCTCTTGATACTAAATCTGCTAAGCGTTTAAATTCAGTTTTTAAACCTCATGTAGTTATTCCAGAAGTTTTTCCAGTCCCTGATGCTCTTTCAGAAGTAATTTCTAGGGAATGGAATAGTCTGGGTACTTCATTTACTCCTCCAAGGTTTAAGAAATTGTACCCTGTGCTATCTGATAGATTAGAGTTTTGGGACAAAATCCCCAAAGTTGATGGGGCTATCCCTACTCTTGCTAAACGTACTATTCCTACGGCAGATAGTACTTCTTTTAAGGATCCTTTAGATAGGAAGCTTGGATCCTTTCTAAGGAGAGCTTATTTATGTTCAGGTAATCTTCTTAGACCTGCTATTTATTTGGCTGATGTTGCTGCAGCTTCCACTTTCTGGTTGGAGGCTTTAGCGCAACAAGTATCAGACCATAATGCTTATAGCATTGTTAAACTTCTTCAACATGCTAATAACTTTGTTTGTGATGCCATTTTTGATATCATTAGAATTGATGTCAGGTATATGTCTTTAGTTATTTTAGCTAGAAGAGCTCTATGGCTTAAAACTTGGAATGCAGATATGACTTCTAAGTCAACATTGCTTTCTCTCTCTTTCCAAGGTAATAAATTATTTGGTTCTCAGTTGGATTCAATAATTTCAACTGTTACTGGGGGGAAGGGAGCCTTTTTGCCTCAGGACAAAAAATCTAAAGGTAAATATAGGGCTGCTAATCGTTTTCGTTCCTTTCGTCAGAATAAGGAGCAGAAGCCTGACCCTTCCTCTAAAGGAACGGTTTCCGTTTGGAAACCTTCTCCAGTCTGGAATAAATCCAAGCCTTTTAGAAAGTCAAAGCCAGCTCCCAAATCCGCATGAAGGTGCGGCCCTCATTCCAGCACAGCTGGTAGGGGGAAGGTTACGATTTTTCAAAGATGTTTGGATCAATTCGATTCACAATCTTTGGATTCAGAACATTGTTTCACAAGGGTACAGAATAGGTTTCAAGGTAAGGCCGCCTGTGAGAAGATTTTTTCTCTCACGCATTCCAGTAAATCCAGTGAAGGCTCAGGCGTTTCTGAAATGTGTTTCAGACCTAGAGTCGGCTGGGGTAATTATGCCAGTTCCAGTTCTGGAACGGGGTCTGGGGTTTTACTCAAATCTATTCATTGTACCAAAGAAGGAGAATTCCTTCAGACCAGTTCTGGATCTAAAAATATTGAATCGTTATGTAAGGATACCAACATTCAAAATGGTGACTATAAGGACTATTCTGCCTTTTGTTCAGCAAGGGCATTATATGTCTACAATAGACTTACAGGATGCATATCTTCATATTCCGATTCATCCAGATCACTATCAGTTTCTGAGATTCTCTTTTCTAGGCAAGCATTACCAGTTTGTTGCTCTTCCATTTGGCCTAGCAACAGCTCCAAGGATCTTTTCGAAGGTTCTCGGAGCCCTTCTCTCTGTAATCAGAGAACAGGGTATTGCGGTATTTCCTTATTTGGACGATATCTTGGTACTTGCTCAGTCTTTACATTCTGCAGAATCTCATACGAATCAACTTGTGTTGTTTCTTCAAAGACATGGTTGGAGGATCAATTTACCAAAGAGTTCCTTGATTCCTCAGACAAAGGTAACCTTTTTGGGTTTCCAAATAGATTCAGTGTCCATGACTTTGTCTCTAACGGAAAAGAGACGTCTGAAATTGGTTTCAGCTTGTCAAAACCTTCAATCTCAATTGTTCCCTTCGGTAGCATTGTGCATGGAAATTCTAGGTCTCATGACTGCTGCATCGGACTCGATCCCTTTTGCTCGTTTTCACATGAGACCTCTCCAGCTTTGTATGTTGAACCAGTGGGGCAGGGATTATACAAAGATATCACAATTAATATCCTTAAATCCCAATGTTCGATCTTCTCTAACTTGGTGGATGAATCACCATCGTTTAATTCAAGGGCCCTCTTGTTAGTCCAACCTGGACTGTGATCTCAACAGATGCGAGTCTTTCAGGTTGGGGAGCTGTATGGGGATCTCTGACAGCGCAGGGGGTTTGGGAATCTCAGGAGGCGAGATTACCAATCAACATTTTGGAACTCCGTGCGATTTTCAGAGCTCTTCAGTTCTGGCCTCTTCTGAAGAGAGAATCGTTTATTTGTTTTCAGACAGACAATGTCACAACTGTGGCGTATGTCAATCATCAAGGTGGGACTCAGTCCTCAAGCTATGAAAGAAGTATCTCGGATACTTGTATGGACGGAATCCAGCTCCTGTCTAATTTCTGCGGTTCACATCCCAGGTGTAGACAATTGGGAAGCGGATTATCTCAGTCGCCAGACGTTGCATCCGGGCGAATGGTCTCTTCACCCAGAGATATTTCTTCAGATTGTTCAAATGTGGGGACTTCCAGAAATAGATCTGATGGCCTCTCATCTAAACAAGAAACTTCTCAGGTATCTGTCCAGATCCAGGGATCCTCAGGCGGAAGCAGGGGACGCGTTGTCGCTTCCTTGGAATTATCATCCTGCCTATATCTTTCCGCCTCTAGTTCTTCTTCCAAAAGTGATTTCCAAAATTCTAATGGAGCGTTCGTTTGTACTGCTGGTGGCTCCAGCATGGCCTCACAGGTTTTGGTATGCACATCTCATTCGGATGGCCAGTTGCCAACCTTGGACACTTCCGTTAAGACCAGACCTTCTTTCTCAAGGCCCATTTTTCCATCAGTATCTCAAATCATTAAATTTGAAGGTATGGAAATTGAACGCTTGATTCTTAGTCATAGAGGTTTCTCTGACTCAGTGATTAATACTATGTTACAGGCTCGTAAGTCTGTGTCTAGGAAGATTTATTATCGAGTCTGGAAGACTTACATTTCTTGGTGTTCTTCTCATAAATTCTCTTGGCATTCTTTTAGAATCCCTAGAATTTTACAGTTTCTTCAGGATGGTTTGGATAAGGGTTTGTCTGCAAGCTCTTTGAAAGGACAAATCTCTGCTCTTTCTGTTCTTTTTCACAGAAAGATCGCTAATCTTCCTGATATTCGTTGTTTTGTACAGGCTTTGGTTCGTATCAAGCCTGTCATTAAGTCAATCTCTCCTCCTTGGAGTCTTAATTTGGTTCTGAGGGCTTTACAGGCTCCAAAGTTTGAACCTATGCATTCTCTGATTATTAAATTACTTTCTTGGAAAGTTTTGTTCCTTTTGGCCATCTCTTCTGCTAGAAGAGTTTCTGAGTTATCTGCTCTTTCTTGTGAATCTCCTTTTCTGATTTTTAATCAGGATAAGGCGGTGTTCTTCATTTCAATTTTTACCTAAGGTTGTGAATTCTAACAACATTAGTAGAGAAATTGTTGTCCCTTCATTGTGTCCTAATCCTAAGAATTCTCTGGAAAGATCTTTACATTCTTTGGATGTAGTAAGAACTTTGAAATATTATGTTGAAGCTACTAAAGATTTTAGAAAGACTTCTAGTCTATTTGTTATCTTTTCTGGTTCCAGGAAAGGTCAGAAGGCTTCTGCCATTTCTTTGGCTTCTTGGTTAAAGTCTTTGATTCATCATGCTTATGTGGAGTCGGGTAAGTCCCCGCCTCAAAGGATTACGGCTCATTCTACTAGGTCAGTTTCTACTTCCTGGGCTTTTAGGAATGAAGCCTCTGTTGATCAGATTTGCAAAGCAGCAACTTGGTCTTCTTTGCATACTTTTACTAAATTCTACCATTTTGATGTTTTCTCTTCTTCTGAAGCAGTTTTTGGTAGAAAAGTACTTCAGGCAGCTGTTTCAGTTTGATTCCTCTGCTTATAATTTCAGTTTTTTTCATTATAAAGATTAAAACTTTTGATTTGGGTTGTGGATTATTTTTTCAGCGGAATTGGTTGTCTTTATTTTATCCCTCCCTCTCTAGTGACTCTTGCGTGAAAGTTCCACATCTTGGGTATCTGCTATCCCATACGTCACTAGCTCATGGACTCTTGCTAATTACATGAAACAAAACATAATTAAATATGAACCGGAAATTCTGTACTAATAACACAGATCACCTATAGGAGGCGCTATACAAAAAGTTGCCCAGGTGTTAGACGTGCATATTATAACGCTAAATAAATGTTAAAAAATGTAAAAAATAAATAAGCAAGAATGAACTATATATATATATGTATACAAATGGATATATATATATATATATATATATATATATATATACACATACACACGTGGCACTAAGTAATGGCCTATGTACGAGGTATATGGAGATAGTCCCACAAATGTCTGTATAAGGAAAAGGCAGCTCTCGGTCTTCACTCCAAAAATGATGTGACTTCTAAAATGGATAATTGTAATCAAAACACAAACAGAGGTGCCACATGTGTAGGTCAATAAAAACCACTGAATCCAAACTGGACAAGATACAGGGTACTCACAAACGTGAAGGCACTCTCTTGTGCCTATTAGGGGCAGGCTGGTATTCAATCAGCAAACCAGCTGGCTGTAGAAGAATCGTGGTGTCCTGTAACAGCGGATCTCCGGAACGGCAAACCTTGCCTGGATGGCTTCCTATGAGTTGGAGAAGGGGAGAAAGGCTGAATAGCCCTTGGGTTACTTGAGAGGATATTGATACACACACACACCAGTCTTTGTAAATAGTAAAACTGATATTTATTATTGTACAAAATAAAAATACCAGCAATGTAACAAATTACAGCTGGGTGTGTTAAAATCAAATCTCCTATATCATACAGAGATAGAAAGCGACGCGTTTCTTGGGGATAACCCCGTTTCCTCAGGCTTGTGTACTCTGACTGTGTCTTAGTTCCCCTTAAATAGGGCTCAGTAACCACATGTTTTCAATAAACACTCCCCTTCCTTCACATAAACCAATAAAACCCTTCCTTTCCCCACACACCCACTTGTTGCAATGATTAAACTATTGTTATTAATTATCTACCCAATTGTAATTGTTCTCCTAATTCCCTAAGGACAATATTGTACGAGTAGGTGGTAGTGCAATTTTCTAAATGTTATTTTTAGCCGATCATGTACAAATTTACGAATGTACCTATATAAACAAGCTACGTCAGTGTAGTCTTGTTAGCCAATCATAGCCATATTTTAGGAGGCTTGTGTTACATGCTACATCCGATTGGTCTGTGTCCTAATGGTAAATGGACTACAAGTACCATAATGCCTGCATGTAGGTGTAATATCACCGGGATGTAGTGATTTCGATTGCTGTCTGGTCTCCATGGATACCCGCTCAGGCGGATGTGATGTAAGCGCTAGTGTATGGGACAGGGACTCAATAGTATTTCCCTAGTCTATGCGTAATGTGCCCAAATAGTGATTGGTCAATGTGGTGTGTGTGGCCAGCCATCTAATTGGCTAAAAATGAAAACTTGCCAAAATATGTCATATAGTCACGAAAAAGTGACTGGAAGATAATAATCATCACTATGTATATATCTATAAATATAGTTCGCAAGCACCCTTAAACGGTGTATTGTTTCTATGAATAAATACACAGAAAAAACAATACTTGCAAAAATGTGATTATGGGTGCACAACTGGAAATCGAGTTGTTAGATGATCGGCACATGTATATGTAATGCATAAAAGAACTCGATCTGTGGTATAATGTATGTGTATGTTAAACACAATACTAGGGGGTGTAGTGGACCCAAAAAATTGCTACTATGCTCGTAATAATTTTGTTGGAATATAAAAGAGCATGTACGCAAAGGAAATTAAGGTAGTCCTTTAATATGACTAACCATATCATAAGTATAAAGTGGGTGCATAAGTGCATGTCGGTGTAGTGCATCTAATGATATAAAGAAAGATATACTGGTGCTATAAAGGATAAACTAAGGCGTGGGGGCATACATAAACAATTGAAATCTAACTATATATAAATATATCTCAAGGATACCTGCCTAATTAATAATAAGTAACTTCTAAGAAGAAGATGTGAACATACATATTAACATATATGAATGGATAAGTTGTCTAAAGTGAAAAAAAAATGCTATTTATTAAAGTGTGATACACAAAGTGAAACATGGGCTATGAATTAGTAACCTAAAACCCATGTTATATAAGTGAGTGAGTTCCATTATGTGATATAATTATAGTGATCATTCTGATCAAATGGTATATAAATAATAATGGGGGTGAATGAACCATATTCATAAAACTCACTGTTGTATATGATTAAGCAACAAGTGGGGGGGTGAAAGTCCAGTGTACACCCCCATTATTATTTATATAGGTACATTCGTAAATTTGTACATGATCGGCTAAAGATAACATTTTGAAAATTGCACTACCACCTACTCGTACAATATTGTCCTTAGGGAATTAGGAGAACAATTACAATTGGGTACATAATAACAATAGTTTAATCATTGCAACAAGTGGGTGTGTGGGGAAAGGAAGGGGAGTGTTTATTGAAAACATGTGGTTACTGAGCCCTATTTAAGGGGAACTAAGACACAGTCAGAGTACACAAGCCTGAGGAAACGGGGTTATCCCCGAGAAACGCGTCGCTTTCTATCTCTGTATGATATAGGAGATTTGATTTTAACACACCCAGCTGTAATTTGTTATATTGCTGGTATTTTTAGTTTGTACAATAATAAATATCAGTTTTACTATTTACAAAGACTGGTGTGTGTGTATCAATCTCCTCTCAAGTAACCCAAGGGCTGTTCAGCCTTTCTCCCCTTCTCCAACTTGTAGGAAGCCATCCAGGCAAGGTTTGCCGTTCCGGAGATCCGCTGTTACAGGACACCACGATTCTTCTACAGCCAGCTGGTTTGCTGATTGAATACCAGCCTGCCCCTAATAGGCACAAGAGAGTGCCTTCTCGTTTGTGAGTACCCTGTATCTTGTCCAGTTTGGATTCAGTGGTTTTTATTGACCTACACATGTGGCGCCTCTGTTTGTGTTTTGATTACAGTTATCCATCTTAGAAGAAAACATAATTTATGTAAGAACTTACCTGATAAATTCATTTCTTTCATATTAGCAAGAGTCCATGAGGCCCACCCTTTTTTATGGTGGTTATGATTTTTTTGTATAAAGCACAATTATTCCAATTCCTTATTTTTGATGCTTTCGCTCCTTTCTTATCACCCCACTTCTTGGCTATTCGTTAAACTGAATTGTGGGTGTGGTGAGGGGTGTATTTTTAGGCATTTTGAGGTTTGGGAAACTTTGCCCCTCCTGGTAGGAATGTATATCCCATACGTCACTAGCTCATGGACTCTTGCTAATATGAAAGAAATTAATTTATCAGGTAAGTTCTTTCATAAATTATGTTTTCATGGTCTTCCTCTCATAAATTCTTATGGCATTCTTTTAGAATTTCTAGAATTTTACAGTTTCTTCAGGATGGTTTGGATAAAGGTTTGTCTGCAAGTTCCTTGAAAGGACAAATCTCTGCTCTTTCTGTTTTATTCCACAGAAAAATTGCTAAACGTCCTGATATTCACTGTTTTTTGTACAGGCTTTGGTTCGTATCAAGCCTGTCATTAAATCAATTTCTCCTCCTTGGAGTCTTAATTTGGTTTTGAAGGTTTTACAGGCTCCTCCATTTGAGCCTATGCATACTTTGGACATTAAACTACTTTCTTGGAAAGTGTTGTTCCTTTTTGGCCATCTCTTCTGCTAGAGTTGTTTCTGAATTATCTGCTCTCTTGTGAATCTCCTTTTCTGATTTTTCATCAGGATAAGGCAGTTTTGCAGACTTAATATAAATTCTTACCTAAGGTTGTGAATTCTAACAACATTAATAGAGAAATTGTTGTCCCTTCTTTGTGTCCTAATCCTAAGAATTCTTTGGAGAGCTCTTTACATTCTTTGGATGTGGTGAGAGCTCTGAAATATTATGTTGGAGCTACTAAAGATTTCATGAAGACTTCTAGTCTATTTGTTATCTTTTCTGGTTCCAGGAAAGGTCAGAAGGCTTCTGCCGTTTCCTTGGCTTCGTGGTTAAAGCTTTTGATTCATCAAGCTTATTTGGAGTTCGGTCAAGCCCCGTCTCAGAGAATTACAGCTCATTCTACTAGATCAGTTTCCACTTCCTGGGCTTTTAAGAATAAAGCTTCAGTTGATCAGATATGCAAAGCTGCAACTTGGTCTTCTTTGCATACATTTACTAAATTCTACCATTTTGATGTATTTGCTTCTTCGGAAGCAGTTTTTGGTAGAAAAGTTCTTCAGGCAGCTGTTTCAGTTTGATTCTTCTGATTTAAGTGTTTTCTTTTCATTTATGAGATTAAATTTTTATATTTTGGGTTGTGGATTAATTTTTTTTCAGCGGAAAATGACTGTTTTTATTTTATCCCTTCCTCTCTAGTGACTCTTGCGTGGATTTCCACATCTTGGGTATTGCTATCCCATACGTCACTAGCTCATGGACTCTTGCCAATTACATGAAAGAAAACATAATTTATGTAAGAACTTGCCTGATAAATTAATTTCTTTCATATTGGCAAGAGTCCATCAGGCCCACCCTTTTTATGATGGTTATGATTTTTTTGTATAAAGCACAATTATTTCCAAATTCCTTTGTTGATGCTTTTTACTCCTTTCTTTATCACCCCACTTCTTGGCTATTAGTTAAACTGAATTGTGGGTTTGGTGAGGGGTGTATTTATAGGCATTTTGAGGTTTGGGAAACTTTGCCCCTCCTGGTAGGATTGTATATCCCATATGTCACTAGCTTTTAATTAATGGTTTTTAATTTGCTTTTATGAGAATTGAGTGGCTTTTTTAAGAAATGATCACACAGATAATCTAAATATGTTATAAATATATTTTTTTAAATATGGAATTAATTTACTAAATTGTTTAGAACTATGAGAGTTAATAGCACAATACCATATTGGAGGAAATTACATCACAAGTTTAATGACTAAAAGGCACAATCTAGTCAAAATTAAACTTTTATGATTCGGATAGGGCATACAATTTTAAACAACTTTCTAGGTTAGTTTTAATTTCAAATTTGTTTTGATTTCTGGGTATCCTTATTTGAAAGTTAAACCTAGGTAGGCTCATATGCTAATTTTTAATCCCTTGAAGGCTGCCTCTTATCTGAATGCATTTTACAGTTTTTCCACAGCTAGAGGGTGCTAATTCAGGTGTGCCATATAGACACCATTGTGCTCATGCCTGTGGAGTTACTTATGAGAGGGCACCGATTGGCTAAAATTTAAGTCTCTCAAAAGTACTAAGATAAGGGGGCAGTGTGCAGAGGCTTAGATACAAGGTAATCACAGAGGTAAAACTGTATTAATATAACCGTGTTGGTTATGCAAAACTGGGGAATGGGTAAAATATGGATTATATATCTTTTTAAACAAACATTCTGGAGTACACTGTCCCTTTTTAAATATGGACAAGAGTATATGTCACATCTTGATAAAGGCTGCAGGACAGCTGAAATGAGTATATGCGTACACTCTTGTTGTCCTGTATATAAGATTACACTAAGTCATAGTTTTGACTAGGGATGTGCATTTGGCAGTTTCGTTTGCTGCCAAATGGAGAAGAAGGTGGCTGATAACGGCATTCAGCTCTTTTTGGGGCCAGATTTATTCTTGTGAAAGTGAAACGCACTAAGCTCTGGATTTGCACAGATCTTAGTTTTTTTACAGTCACAAGAAGAAATCCAGCTCCGAAAAGAGCTGAATGCAACGAGCGTCGTCGTCCTGCATTCAGATTCTAACGAAGGATCCCAATGCACCTACCTTAAAGGGACCCTAAACATTTGTCATTAGGGTTTGTTAGTTTTTTTGTCACAATGCTGTTTTAGTTTTTAAAATTCAAATTGCTTCTTTTTTTATTATTATAGTTGTTCCTATTTGTTTGTTTTTTACATTTACTTGCGCTTTGTAACCTAACCGTGCAGACATGGTGGAAAGTAATGTTCTCAAATGCAGAAGTCTGTGCTTATTGCTGTGAGCGCACACGCATGTAGACATTGTGCTCACAGCATAAGTAAGAAAACTACTGCTGCTATAAAGTTTGCTTTATCTTTAGCTTTTTTTTTTTTTTTGCTCTAGAATAGATTTTGAAGCGGCATCAGCTATTGATTGTATTTATTATTTCAAGTTGTCCGGTGCCAGCTCTAGGTGATATCATTGTGGTGCGTGTGCACTGTGTTGGGGTATTTGTTCCTGCAGTGCTTTATTGAGGGGAAGGTGTGGGAGCTCAGCGTGGACACATACCCCCACCCTTGGCAGCCAGTCACTAAGCCCTCTGTGCCAGGTAAATTTTGAACCCACGTTATCACACTTGTGATGATTCACAGGCACCGCTAGTTTTTTCAACTTTACCATCAAGTACTGTCATATATCACACCTCTCTACGTTGTTAACTTCAGGGAACAGCCTCTTGTCACTTCCTCCAGATGCCTTGGCACCCACTTCTTCCTTATCTGACATTTTCTGCTAACTGTCCACTACCAGGTAGTATGGAAGGAAAAAAAAAAAACACGAACCACCGGCATAAATCGGCCCGCGGGCCACATGTTGGACACTAAATGTGTGAAAATACAAAACTTCCCAAAAAGCTTGTCTAACCTGTAATTACAAAATAAAAAGAGGATCAGTACAATGAGGGAAATATCTGGTCACATCGGAAGCTGGGTATGAGGGCAGTATAACAGCAAAGGATTGTATTAACCCCTTCACTGACAAAGTGATAGATAAAAATCATTGTTACTCATTTTCTGTCCTCTTCACTGATATAAATATATATGTATTTATTTAATCTATTTTTACCGTACTGATATAAATAAATATATTTACAAAGACTTCTCTAAGTATGCGCAGTAGTGAATAAGGTAGCGCATATCACGTGAATAGGCTATCGGATGCAACGTACGTTACAACATGGCGGCAACCACCGCATTCAGTAGGCGGTGGTTTAGGTGTAAAATTGTAAAAGAAAAATATTTGCACAGAGCTTAGATAACAAAGTAAAAATACAAATAACATTCAAATCTATAAACACTTTGTAAAAATAAATCATAAATACATTGAAACAAAGTGTTTAGGGTCCCTTTAAATAGACAATAGAATAGCACTTATTTTGAATTTCCATTTCTTGGTAGATTTTTTTTTTTCTGAGAAATTTCAATGATTGCTTAATTTCCCTGCCCACTGTATCATGTGACAGCCATCAGCCAATTACAGACTACTAAACATATACACTGTGAATTCTTACATGTGCTGAGCTGGTACCTCAAAGTGTACATATGAAATGACTGAGAACAAATTGATAATGCACATAAAAACTTTCATGACTAAGATACAACTTTCCAGTTTAACAGTCTTCATAAAACAGTAATGTGGTACTCATGCACTGATTGGGCAAAATTGTTACAGTTCTCTACGGCAAAAGACATTTGTAAAGTGGTACAAATGCATAACGTTTTGTTCCTAGATAATCTGGTCAAGGCACATCTCAATGGATAATGGCAATAAATGCAATTAAATAAAATATATGAAACCTACATTTTTTTTCTTTCATGATTCAGATAGAGCATGAGGTTTTAAGAAACTTTCTAATTTTACTCTAATTATCAATTTTTCTTTGTTCTCTTGGTATCTTTATTTGAAAAAATCTAGAATGTAAGCTTAGGAGACAGCCCATTTTGGTTCAGCACCCTGAGTAGTGCTTGCAGATTGGCTACATTTAGACACCAATCAGCAAGCGCTACCCAGATGCTGAACCAAAAATGGTCCGGCTCCTAAGCTTACATTCTTTCTTTTTCAAATAAAGATACCAAGAGAATGAACAAACATTGATAACAGGAGTAAATAAGAAAGTGCCTGAAAATTGCATGCTCTCTTTGAATCATGAAAGTTTAACTTTGACTAAACTATCCCTTTAAAGTAGAAGTGGAATAAAGTGTACAATATTATTGCAATCTAATTCCAGTCTGAAAATATTTCATACTAAATAATAAAAATATACTTAACACTGCTATAAAAGTGAATCCTTCAACACTAAACCGTGCTGTAAACAATATCTAAAAGAAAGAAAAAACAAATTTATTTAGTAAAGTAGTTTTATATGAGGATAATTCTCATACTAGTTTTTTCCTCCTATGGCTAAAATAAGCTTCACAAGAATTCCTGGTTTACAATCTCAGGCTCCAGATTCCCAAAGGTCTAAGACAGGAGCAATGAAAAACCTTCTTTAACAACTTTACACATTACTTATCCATTTTTTTCAGGTTTCTATGGCAAACTGTTTACAAGGGCATAGTTGCCAACATTTCCAAAAAAATTCAAGGGACACTATTTGTCACACATACTGCACCAAGGTTTTTCAGTTCCAGGCTCCTCGTAAAGGGACATTCCAGTCAAAATTTAAATGGACATAGATGAATTACACCTTGGAATAGAAACATATTTGGAATATTCATGTATTTGCAAAAATGCTTCTAGTAAATGTTGTCGCTGTTTTATGTTAGCATTTTTCTCTGCACGTGCATGTGAAGCATAACTAGATAGTCTCAGTGCACCATCATTTTAAATACTGCAGCTGCTCAAAGCGCCAGTGGGCTTGTATTATGTCAGCAATTAACACATTAAGTCTTCCCCAGATGATATAAGCAAGTGACTGTATTAGCAAGTGTTGTGTTTAAAATGCTGGTGAATGGTGCATACTTAAATACTCATTTGAAACAGCTATAGCTTTTATGAGAAGCATGTTTGCTTATATATGTATGTTACAAAAATGCTTCTAGTCAAAACAAAGGCATATGTGTGAATTACAATTTAGGCTTGAATATCCATTTTTTAAGCTTTCAGTAGATTTTGACTGGTGGTCTATTGATGTTTATTAAAATCCCACAATGGGGAAAAAAGTGGTTCTCATTTTGTCGCAAGTTTTTATGAAGATTCTTCAGTTTAACTCTGTTTTTCTTACCTGAAAGCCAAGTCAGTTTATGAACTCTATAGATTGCAAAGATGAGTATCAGCACATTGCAATTTGCTCAATGTCAGGTTAGGAAATGTCCAGAAGAAGACCCAAATGCTAGGGCAAACTTAAACAACACCCTTGCACTCTGAGTTTAATCCAGGACGTGACCCCACAACAACCTCCAAAAGTACTCACGATATGGAGCAGGGTTAGCCTGTGCCAAAGTAATTCATGATATCAGCCAGATAGATTTCTGAATAAGGAACTGGTTTCAGGAAATGTCTTCCACAGTATCAGGAGAGCAGGGATAGTCCACTTATACTCAGACAGAAGAAGGGTAAAACAGGAAACAGTTAATAATGCAGGAGTTGGTCATTTGTTATCAGGCAGTCTGAAGGTTAACACTGTGTAGACAGTCATTGCAGAGTATGCAACAGGTAATCAGGCAGTTTGAGGGTTAACACTGGGTAGACGGTCTTTGCAGAGTATGCAACAGGTAATCAGGCAGTTTGAGAGTTAACACTGTGTAGACAGTCTTTGCAGAGTATGCAACAGGTAATCAGGCAGTTTGAGGGTAAACACTGTGTAGTCAGAACTTGCAGAATTAAAAACATATAATCAGGTAGTTTGAAGGTTAACACTGTGTTGTCAGAACTTGCAGAGATAGCAACAGGTAAGCTGGTAGTTTGAAGGTTAACACAGATTAATCAGTACTTGTTGAGATTGGCAACAGGATATCAAGCAGTTTGAAGGTTTACACTGAATAATTGTATTTGCAGAGTTTGGAAACAGGTAAACATGCAGATTGAAGGTTTCACAGAAATAACAGTATTTGAATAGTTTGGCAGTACACAGAGTAGTCTGAATATGCAGGGTTTGCAGCAGGTAAACAGGAAGTTTGAAAGTTTCACAAAACAAACAGTACTTGTATTGTTTGGAGACAGGTAATCAGGAGGTTGAAGGTTAATCCAGCATAGTAAATCCTTGAAGAGATTGGCAACAGAAAAGCAGCAGTTAGAGAGATTCCTCAGCGAAATCCTATCAGAAGCCACAAAGTTAACAAACAAACTGGCACTGGAGAAACAGGAAGCCAAGAATAAAAAGCCTGGTTGTGACATCATCAGGAAGGGGTGGCTCAGACACCTATCAATCAAGCACACAGAGAGGACTGCAGAGCTTCCCAGCAGCTGAGCGTGACACTCAAATTATTTTAGAACCCTAATTTGCTGCAGAACCGTTCATTTTTTTTTTTGGGGGGGGGGGTGTTCATGTTGTCTGCCCACATACTTTAATATTCTCTTCTAAAGTAGTTACCAGAGTCTTCCCTACTGCCCTTTTTATGTCAATGTACTGCCATAGCTAATCTCCAATCATCAATCACAATGATTTATTAAATAGATCAGTTAATGAGGTAGCAAACACAGATAACGTTCCTTTAAAACTAGGCCTGTGCATTCAGAGGTTTTGAATTCCCACCCCAAATGCGGTGTGGTGTTTGGCTCTTTTCAGAGCCAGATTTCTTCTTGTCAAAGCGCATAAACTAAGATCGGATTCAGATTTTAGTGTCTTCAGCCTTTACAAGCAAAAATCCATCTCAGAAAACAGCCAAACACCACGTGCGGATGCCGCCTTCCGTATTCAGAGGCATTCGAAACGTCTGAATGCACATGCCTATTTAAAACCTTTGGATGAATATTATCTACACCCACAGATTTATTTACTCAGTAATTAAACAATGGAAATGGGCTTAGCAGTAATATTTTTTTAAAAATATGAAATAAAAGAGGCTCTACTTAGTTAAATTTCCTGTGACCCTCTGATTGTGAGATTAAGGCAAAAATAATTAACTTAGATTTACTAAGCTTTAAAGGGACAGTAAACACCTTGTAATTACAAGACTTTTCTGCTGTGTTGCTATAGAATAAGATATCAACCAAAGAAGTGTAAACGCCGCTCAAGGCTCCAGCATACTTGTGAAACATTTGAAGGAAACGGAATTATGTATGAAAGCTGGTGCTGGCTCGGAAGAGCAAATTTTAGGGGTACACAACGAATGGAGGAAGCCAAATTCATCATTGATATGCAAAATACAGTCAGAGATGCGGGCTGAGGATCAACGGTCTGTTTACAGCAATGACATGGTAATTTTTTTGTTTTGTTTTTTAAAAACGTGTTTGTAAAGTTTAATGAATTAAAGTGCCCCTGTTTTTAAGATTATTTTTAGATACTGGGCTTTAATTTGTTAAACTTTACAATAACTTTAACTCTTTTCACAAAAAAGTTGAAGAGGAGATACCTTAGAAACTAAGGTGGTTAAAGAGCATTTTGGGGACAACCTTAGTAAAATGGAAAGGTGTGCCCAATGATTTGTGTGTGAACGAGAGCATTGTCATCAGAAGTTCTGAAAAGGGTGGCAATGTTGTCATTCTCAATAAGTCAGATTATATAGCAGAAGCCCAACGACAATTACAGGATAATTCTATTTATAGTAAACTTTTTGGTGTTTCCACAAATGTTTTTAAATATGCACTTTTGAAAACTTTTAATGAACTGTAGCTTTTGGTATTGTATCTTTGGAACAAAGCAGAGATTTGGTTCCTCAACTCAAAGTCACTCCAATATTTCACTACCTACACAAAAAGTTTTGTTGGTCACCCTATTATTTCTAAACTTTTTTGGATATCTACATTGAAAACTAAAGTCCCATTAGGTAGGAATCAGGAATGTGATATGCGTTTATTTTGTAGGTTAATCACATGAAGTACATTGTTGTAGCTTATACCTTATTATGTTACAGTCATCACCTATTTGTTTAAAATGTATATCAAGAAAAACTTCTGGTTTAGCTTGTATAAAAAACAATGTAATGCTATGTAGTGTGAAACGCGTAAGTTCATGCTCTCCCCTTGGTGCATGTTTTATATTTCAAAATAAAGGCTTATGTTTTATTATGTTGTCCGGCTGCAGCTTATGTTCCTGGACTGTAAAATCTCAACCAAGTCTTACTGTTTTTAAAACAAATTAACATTTTTATCTAATAAAGATATGTAATAAAGTTAGCATTGAGTTCTAAGAATTGGAATTTTTCAGAGCTTCATTACATGGAAAGGGGTAAACATATTGCAAAGTTGTTTAATTATGCACAACATTTTATATCAAAATCTCAGTGTTTACTGTCCCTTTAACTTGTAAAGGGAGATTTTAGCAGATTTATGTGCCCAAAACCGATGTAAATAACCCATAAACTTACTGAATTCAAAGAGCTATAAACCCGATTTAACACTATGGGCCCGATCCGATATGCAGCGTCACCCGCAAATGCCGGCGACACTGAATTTTTGCGCTGGTTTGGTATCCTATATACGGCGTAACCTAGAAGTTACGCTCGTATATTTCTGCTGTCGCCCGTAGTTTTTTGGGCCATAGACAGGTATACCAAACCAGTGCAGTTTGGTATCCAATATACAGCGTAAGGACTTACGTGGCGAAAATGGAGAAATCTTACTCCATTTTCACCTCGCCACAAAAAGCAGCCATAGTAAGCCTTACGCTGTCTATTGGAGCCCCGTAACTCCCTAAACTAGCTACAAAATAAACCTAACACCTAACGCATGCGCAATGTCTATCTACCTGTCAACCGCGATCTGCTAAATAAAACCTAACACTTAACGCATGCGCAATTTCTATCTACCTGTCAACCGCAATCCCCAACCGCAATAACTAATAAAATATTTAACCCCTAAACCGCCGCTCCAGGACCCCGCCGCCACCTACATTAACTACCCCCTAATGTGATCCCCCTACACCGTCGCCAACTATATTAAACTACCCCCTAAAGTGAGCCCCTTAAACCGCCGCCATCTACCTTACCTACCCACTAAAGTGAGCCCCTTACACCGCCGCCATCTACCTTACCTACCCCCTAAAGTGAGCCCCTACCCTGCCGCCACCTATATTAAATTATTTAACCCCTAATCTAATCCCCCTACCTCGCCGCCAGCTATATTAAATTATTTAACCCCTAAAATACTAAACTATCCCTACCACTAAACCTAAGTCTAACCCTACAAATAGCCCTGAAAAGGGCTTTTTGCGCGGCATTACCCCAAAGTAAACTGCTCTATTGCCAGCCCTTAAAAGGGCTTTTGGCGGGGCTTTGTCACAAAGTAAACTGCTCTTTTGCATCTAATCTAAATCCCCCTACACCAGGGCCACCTATAATAAATATATTAACCCCTAATTTAACCCCCTACACCGCCGCCGCCTATATTAAACATATTAACCCCTAATCTAATCCCACCACACCGCCGCCAGCTATATTAACTATATTAACCCTAATTATATTAGGGTTAATATAGTTATTATATTATATATATTAACTATATTAACCCTAATTATATTAGGGTTAATATAGTTAATATCGTTATTATATTATCTATATATTAAGTATAATAACCCTATCTAACTCTAACATCCCTAACTAAACTCTTATTAAAATAAATCTAATATTAATATTATTAATTAAATTATTCCTATTTAAATCTAAATACTTAACTATAAAATAAACCCTAAGATAGCTACAATGTAATTCATAATTACATTGTAGCTATTTTAGGGTTTACATTTATTTTACAGGTAACTTGGTATTTATTTTAACTAGGTACAATAGCTATTAAATAGTTAATAACTATTTAATAGCTACCTAGTTAAAATAAGTACCAATTTACCTGTAAAATAAATCCTAACCTAAGTTACAAATACACCTACACTATCAATAAATTAAATAAACTACAAATATCTAAACTAAAATACAATAAAATAATCTAAACTAAATTACACACAAAAAACAAACACTAAATTACAAAAATAAAAAAAATTACAAGATTTTTAAGCTAATTACACCTATTCTAAGCCCCCTAATAAAATAATAAAGCCCCCGAAATAAAAAAATTTCCCTGCCCTATTCTAATTTAAAAAAGTTAGCTCTTTTACCTTACCAGCTCTTAAAAGGGCCTTTTGCGGGGCATGCCCCAAAGAAAACTGCTCTTTTGCCTGAAAAAAAACAACATACCACCCCCCAACATTACAACCCACCACCCACATACCCCTATTCTAACCCAAACCCCCCTTAAATAAACCTAACACTACCCCCCTGAAGATCTCCCTACCTTGTCTTCACCCAGCCGAGCAGAACTCTTCATCCGATCCGGGCGATGTCTTCAATCAAGCGGAATTAAGGTAGAAAAATCTGATTGGCTGATTGAATCAGCCAATCAGATTCAAGTTCAATCCGATTGGCTGAACCAATAAGCCAATCGGATTGAACTTGAATCTGATTGGCTGATTCAATCAGCCAATCAGATTTTTCTACCTTAATTCCGATTGGCTGATAGAATCCTATCAGCGAATCGGAATTCGACGGACTCCATCTTGGATGACGTCATTTAAAGGAACCTCATTCGTCGGGAAGTCGTCGTGCCGGATGGATGCTCCGCGGTGGAGGAGCCAAGAAAGAAGATTGAAGATGCCGCTTTGCTGGAAGACATCACCGGATGGAAGAAGACTCTCTACCGCTTGCTTGAAGACATCGCCGGATGGAAGAAGACTCTCTGCAGCTTGATTGAAGACATCGCCCGGATCGGATGAAGAGTTCTGCTCAGCTGGGTGAAGACAAGGTAGGGAGATCTTCAGGGGGGTAGTGTTAGGTTTATTTAAGGGGGATTTGGGTTAGAATAGGGGTATGTGGGTGGTGGGTTGTAATGTTGGGGGGTGGTATGTTGTTGTTTTTTCTTTCATGTAATTAGCAAGAGTCCATGAGCTAGTGACGTATGGGATATACATTCCTACCAGGAGGGGCAAAGTTTCCCAAACCTTAAAATGCCTATAAATACACCCCTCACCACACCCACAATTCAGTTTTTCAAACTTTGCCTCCCGTGGAGGTGGTGAAGTAAGTTTGTGCTAGATTCTTCGTTGAAATGCGCTCCGCAGCAGGCTGGAGCCCGGTTTTCCTCTCAGGTCTCAGCGTGCAGTGAATGTCAGAGGGATGTGAAGAGAGTATTGCCTATTTGAATTCAATGATCTCCTTCTACGGGGTCTATTTCATGGGTTCTCTGTTATCAGTCGTAGAGATTCATCTCTTACCTCCTTTTTCAGATCGACGATATACTCTTATATATACCATTACCTCTACTGATTCTCGTTTCAGTACTGGTTTGGCTTTCTACTATATGTAGATGAGTGTCCTGGGGTAAGTAAGTCTTATTTTCTGTGACACTCTAAGCTATGGTTGGGCACTTTTATATAAAGTTCTAAATATATGTGTTTAAACATTTATTTGCCTTGATTCAGGGTGTTCAATATTCCTTATTTCAGACAGTCAGTTTCATTATTTGGGATAATGCATTTGAAATATTAAATTTTTCTTACCTTTAAAATTTGACTTTTTTTCCTGTGGGCTGAAAGGCTCGCGGGGGCTGAAAATGCTTCATTTTATTGCGTCATTCTTGGCGCGGACTTTTTTGGCGCAAAAAAATTCTTAAGTCATTTCCGGCGTCATACTTGTCACCGGAAGTTGTTTGTATGTGCGTCATTTTTTTGACGTTTTTTTGCACCAAAGATGTCGGCGTTACCGGATGTGGCGTCATTTTTGGCGCCAAAGCATTTAGGCGCCAAATAGTGTGGGCGTCTTTTTTGCCGCTAAAAAAATATGGGCATCATTATTGTCTCCACATTATTTAAGTTTCATTGTTTATTTGCTTCTGGTTGCTAGAAGCTTGTTCATTGGCATTTTTTCCCATTCCTGAAACTGTCATTTAAGGAATTTGATAGATTTTGCTTTATATGTTGTTTTTTCTATTACATATTGCAAGATGTCTCAGATTGACCCTGGATCAAAAGCTACTTCTGGAAAAACGCTTGACTGAGTTCAGTCCTACCAAAGCTAAGTTCATTTATTTTAAATGTTATGAATGTTTATCTTTAGCTATGGTTTGTAATAAGTTATTATGATATACTTTTACATGCAGAATCCATTAGTATTTATGCTTTATATATTGCCATTCTTACATCTTATGTACAAGAAATATTTAGAAGATTTATAAGAAATATTTTTCTGATTCTATTTTAAAGGCTTTGTCTGACATCGTGCCATCTAATGAAATTTTTAGGTCTTTTTCACTTCTTTTTTTTTTATTATTGAAGTTTCAAATGACCAACAACATACTGATTTATCCTTCTTTGATGATGTTTTTTCTCATTCAGAATTTTCTTCATCAGATATTGACACTAATAAATCTACTTTTTTATTTTATTAAAGTACATTTATTTTTTGTTGAAAAGGTGTTGATTATTTTGGATATTAAGGTAACTAGTTCTTTTTCAAGACTAGCTAACACTATTTCTGCTTATTTATTATTCTGTGTTTTCAGAGGTTTTCTTTCCAATTCCTCATACTAGGGAATGGAATAGGCTGAGAATTTTCTTTTATTCCTTCTTCAAAGGTTTTAAACTATATTCTTTGCCAGCAGTTAAATTCAATTTGGAGGGTTCTCCAATTTATTGGGGCTATCTCTACTCCTACTAATTATGCTATTGTTTCTATAGCAAAATAGTATTTATTTTCCTTTAGATGGTTGTATCTTATTTATGGAAAATTATTTAGTTTCAGGTACTTTTCTTGGTCCTATGATTTATTTGGATGTTGCAATTTGCTTCATTTTGTTCTGTTTACTTTAAGATCAAGTATCAGATTATGATTTATTTTAGCATTGTTAAGGGACAACATTTACTAGACTAGGTGCTGTTGCATTTGTCTTGTTGTTTTGCATTTATTGATTATGCAAGTCCACTGTATTGACTGGTCCTTTGACTGGACTATCATGCTAATAATTTCATTTGTGTCTTCATTTTATTAAATATTTTCACAAATGAGGGTTAATCTATGTCTTTAGCTATTTTAGATAGAAGAATTTTGTGATTTTTAAAAATCCATATTTCTTTTGTTCTAAGATAATCAATTATTTGTTTGTTCTTATTAAGGAACGAATTCCTGAATTCTTTCCCAAGTAACATGTTTTTTAATTGGTAATTTTTCAGTTCGAAATCATGTATGGGCCGTATTCCAGCTTGGCTGGTAAGGGGCAGGTTAAGACTTCTTTGAAATTTATTTGGTTCTATTCGGTCCAAATTTCTTTGATTTTATTCCAGTAAGGCTAACACTTTCTTTAAGTGTGTTTCGGTCCTATATATTTTGGGTACTGTTGAAGCATGGCTGGGCACCCATGGGGTTCAAGCGCTGCTCAGACCTGGAATCTTCTGGGGTATTTCTTCCAGTTCCATTTTTAGGAACTGGGTTTTGGAGTTTTACTCAAACTATTCTGCCTTTTTTTGGTCAGTGATAGCATTATTTGTTTTCATTAGATACAATAAATGCATATTTTCATTTTTCTGTTTTCATTCAGATTATTTTCTGAGGATACGGAATCTCATATGATTCACTTTGCTCTTCAGTACATAGTTAGAGGATCTTTTTTTCAAAAGCTCTTGATTCCTCACACAAGGGTCACCTTTTTTAGGTTTCCAGATAGTTTGTGTTACTGTCTTTGTCTCTATCAGACAAGGGACAATTTTATTGTGTTCCGTTTGTCGGTACCTTTAGTCTCTATTATTTCCTTCAGTTGCTTTATATGCATAGAAGTTTTAGGTCTTATGGCCTGTCAAGGTATTTGAAATATTATTAAATAATATATAGAAGTATATTTATCTTTATTTAATAAATCTGTGGATGTGCACATGGTCTGTAGGACAAAGGATTATTTCTAAGAGATCTCCCCCACTCCAATTGCACAGGAGACATTCTTGGCTGAAATGAGAACAAAGGATTATCTCTGGGAAATCTCACACACTCAATATGTTAAATTATGCAATTGTATAATTTAGCAAGGAACTAAAATATAACACAGTTTATTTAACCATATGTATGATTGCTTGGGAATGTGAGATAAAATCTATTTACCCCTCCCAATGTACCTAGGAATCTAGCTCAGCTGACAAGTCGTGTGAGATTTTCAGCATTTGCCCTTTGGTGCAGGGGACCCCATGTAGTGAATGGGAGACAGGGAGTCTGAAGTTACTGAAAGGGCAGTTAGAACATACAGCACACAGTGAAGACAAATGGCTTACATTATGATTTCAAAACAACTGTATATATTTTAGTGGATATGAGATATATATATATAGTTATATATATAGATAGATAGATAGATAGATAGATAGATATGAATATATATATGTATATTTTGAAAGCATTGAATATCTTAACCTCTGTGTTTTTAAATAAATATTTGTGGACCTGGAAAGAAATAATTAATGACACTTATTACTTTATTTCAGATGGAGTGCCTGCGTGAGGTGAAATAAGTCATATCATATAGATGTGAAACAAATGTTTATAAAGTTTTAAATACATCTCTTAAAATATAGTGAGATGAAGATATGGAAGCTACTTTGATGTGATATGACTATGAAATATAAATTTTCTGTTAGGCTAAATGAAATATAAATTATTTTAATATAATGTTAGATATATGTGATGTTTCATATCAAAATGATCAGAAAATTAATTAAGATATAACTTATCCAAAGCAAATATTGTGAATAGTTGTGGCAGTAAATTATGATAAAATGAATAACCATTTCATAGAAATACTGATTTAAGTTGTTTCAAATGTTGCTGTGTCTGTTTGTGCTGCCACCTGGTGTTATGTTGCGAGAACTACAGCTAGAAGGTTCTTTCTGGCTGTTAAAAATGAAATTTCCAAGGGCCAATCCGATTTAGACTTCCCAGATAACCAATGGGAAGGTCAGCTCCCGCAGGGCCACCCACAATTTACCAATGATGGAAAACCAAATAAAAAGTGAATGCAATAGAGATAAAAGGGACAGATTTTCTGCTGAAGCTAAAACTTGTAACTGGTTCCTGCTGGGCGTGAGATACCACTTTACTTGAGCAAAGCTAATCTACCTTTCTCATTGATTGCGATATACACTTATTGGTGATCTGAGGTAAAATAATTCCTACCAAGGAATATTGGATATCGACTGCTTTTTACTTTGGTAACGTATTCAAGGTTTTGTAAGATAAGTTATATGCATAGTCAATTTGTATTTAATTGATTTAAAGAAGCAGTGTGTTTTTTTTTTTGTTTGTTTTTTTAAGCTAGCATTTCACAGCCTGTATATATATATATTGTTTAAATCTGCGTCTGATTGACCAAGTAACTCATCTATGCAAGTTCTGATATTGTCAGTTAATTTTGTATTAGGATAAATTGCAGTTAAATAGCAGAATATATATATTATCCTATTGTTTTATAAACACTGTTTAGAATTATATTGCTTGGATGTTAAATGTTTTTAGTCCCATTGTGTTAAATGAATAAAAGGCTGAATTGTGAAGGTATATTTTTCTGGGTTTTGTAGGAAGGATAGCATATCTTAATCGGTTTTCAAGCGCATATACATTTATTTCATATTTCTTTTATTGCAAATGTATTTCAAAAATGTTCATGGATATTAACTAAATAAAAGAATTCAGATATTTATATTAATTGTATGGTCTAGTAGATGCATGGTTGATTAGGGTTTCTATTTTTTTGTATTGTGTTTATAACCCTGCCATAAACTGATATATTATTTGGATAGCACTGCAAATATTTTCATAAATATACTGACATAATAATTGGAGGCACTTTGCTGAGATTTATTAATATTCCATCATATTTGATATAATATATTTGTAAGTAAATAGAAATTATTATAAAAGAGAGAAAAAGTTTCATATTTCGATATTAATATTTTGAAGATATAATTTTTGAAGAGTTGAAATATTGATTTTCATATTTCGAGATTGATATTAATATCTTGAAATATTATTAAAGATTAATTTTTGAAAGATTAATAAAAATATTGATTTTTCATATTTAAAAATTAATCAAAAATATTAATTTTTCATATTTTCAAAGTTAATCAAAAATATTAATTTTTCATATTTCGAAATATTAATTTTTCATATTTCGAAATATAAATTTTTCATATTTCAAAATTAATAATATTTTTTTTGAAATATAATTTTTTTTTTTTTCTTCTCTCTTTTTATTGGCAAAAATTGGATTAGCGTTTTAGTTTAACTAAATACTAAACCAATACAATAATGTCTGTAGCCAGAAGTGACTCATTTAATTCTATACATAGCGATGAAATTTGTCCCATTACAATACCCATTACTAAAGGTCAGGTCCTTAAGAAAGATATCTTAAGTTACATTAAAGGGAAGTTAAATATTGCTGGTGAATTAAATGATTTTGTGGATATGCTTGAAACTAGGGCTAAAAATATTACCGTTAATATTTAATATGTGGAATGAAGAGAATTAATTCTTCCAGGAATTATTAATGATTAATCAATGCAAGGCTCTCAAAAAGCGAGACAAACTAATACTAAAATGCTGGCCCCTCTTACTATGCATTATTGACGAAATGTCGTTTTGTGTCACAGACAAACGATTGCAAATACAGGAGCTAGAAAATAGTATTCATTCCTCGCGCAGACGCGAAGAGGGTTTAAAAATAGCCAAAAATAAAATGGATGAATTTGCCCAAAACCTAACCGCCTTAGATAAGCATAATACAGACTTAATCGCGCAGATACAAGATTTAAATAAACAGCTTGCGCAAAGCCAGAGAGAATTAAGCGATTTAAAAAGGTCATATCGCCATAATGAAAACCCCTATATTAGCAGTGAGAATAATGCAGATAATGCTAACTCCTTTAGCGAACGCATCAGGGACGAGGTACAAAAATATATAGAACAATATAGACAAACGACCCCTAATGGGTCAGAAGTAGATTTCCCAAATAGACAATCCCCTCAGGATGTAAATCCAGAGGATTGCTGTAGCGCAGCCAGCATGGGGGAGGGAAACTCTAACAGAGAATCCCAAAATAAATCTGATAAAGTCTATGATTCCCATAAAATAATCACCTTCGTACAACGCGCAGTACCCATATTCTCCAATAAGGGAACAACATCTGTAATTGATCATTTAGAGGCTTTTGAAAATGCGTTAGCTATAATGAATGTTACAAGTGAGAAATTGAAAATTGAATTTCTGCCTTGGGTATTTGACAGTAAACATCACAAATTCTTTGCTTCACTAAAGGATAAGAATATTCATTCCTGGAATGGGGTAAAACGACAATGCAGAAAAGAATTCGGGCAATATCGCACTAAAACTGCCGCGAAGATAGCGGTATATGGTTTAAAGTGTCGTGCGAATCAGAGTCCAATCGAATTCCTTTCTGTATTGAAAAATGCGTACAGTATGGCTGAAGATAATCCCAAATTTGACGGCTCAGAATTTGTAAATTTATTTTTTGAAGCCATGCCTACACCCATCAAAATTAACTTAGCTAGAGATTTTGATGAGGACTGCTCATTGGAATGGCTGATCAAAGAGAGTACAAAATTATACTCTATTCAGCAGTCCAGTGAGCAGGGGGTTAAAAAGGAATCAAAACCCCAAATTGTAGCAGAAACTAGGGTGTCACCTAAACCCCTCAATTTGGAGTCTAAAAACAGAACTTATGCAGAGGTGGCCAGTCAAAACAGGCCATCTCCACAGAGGTTTAATTCCGCCCCTCCCCCTACACAGGTTGAGGCGCAGGGAGACTATAACTAAAGTGGGGGACATAATCAGGTGAATAATTACTCACAAAGAGAATACCCACCAAATAATTGGTATCCGCGCAAGGGTAGATACAATAGACGGCGAAGATATTCTCAGGGTAACCAGACACCCCAGGTATATAATGCTCCCCAAAATACTAATGCTGAACAAGCTGAACCCCAGGGGCAACCACGCCAGAATAGAAATAACGGCCCTGATTCTGAGGGAACCCAATGGTCCAGGAATCAGTACAATGGGGCACCAGGAGATAGGCCCAGGGGTAGAGGTAACTTGTACAATCAGGTAGATATGCTGTTTACCCAGTTAAATCGGTTGAGCGAACAAATCGCTAATATGAGTCAAAAATCTACGGCTCAGCAACCGAACAATACTTTTTTAGGGGTACAGCCAGTGGTCAGCAGTGGACCACAGGCACAGTCATAAATACTGCAGTGTCACCTGAAGGGGAGGGGAGAGATATACAAAATGTAATAATAAATATCAATGATACTAATCATGTTCTCTCCCCACAGACCGAAAACGGACAATTTAGCTGTGGTGACAAGCAACCTTATCCGGGAAAAGTTAACAAATCTCTTCCCTTGCAGCTCTCTCCTAACCTTATCTCCACAGATGCAGTACAAAAGAATCCAACCGACCCTGTCATAGAGGAAACAGGTAGGTATGAAGGTTCCTCTGCATCGAATGACACGGCGAATTCAGGTAACACGTGGCGAAGCCCACAGATGTGTGAGAATGCCAATTTTATGTGTGAAATGGTAGAAACTGCAGGAAGATATTATGTATTAGTTGAGCTGCAAGATTCAGTCTCCAACCCTATCAGGGTATTAATTGACACTGGGTCACAGGCAACTATCTTATCCCACAGGTACTACACACAGCTAAATGAGCTAACAAAAGAATTTGACGGTTCTCTAATAGGTGTTGGGGGTGACTCCCTAAAAGTCTTCGGTACTGCCTGGTTAAAATTTAAATTGGGGAACAGGGTCATAAGACACCCTGTCATTATAGTGGATCTGTCAACTGATCGTTTAATTATTGGTAGTGATCTCCTGAAGCGATTAAGCACCATAATTGATTGCATAAATAATGTAATTTGGTCACAAGTTAGACGGCCTATCAATTATGAAAAATCTGGTATATCTCACGCCCGACATAGCTGTCACGTGGTGGAAGAGAAACCAGATGCTGTGGAGATTCATTTCAGAAATAACTCTGTACCTGAAATCACTATTCTACAAATAGATGATCAGACTCCTTTTAGTGACTCTGATGGTAATACTTTTAAAATTTCGCCTGGAAAGATAGCGAATATTTCCCTAGATGGCGATGTATTAACCATATTACTCCACAAGGGGGATCATAAAATCCCTAAGGGGGGAGGCCACGCTCAATACCTCACAGGGATTGAGAGAGTTAAAGAGGATCTATTTATCCCTATACAAGTGCATGACCTTGGTAAAACCAAGTATGCTAAAATAAACTTAAAACAGGAAGCTAGCTATATAAGCGAAGGTTTATTAGCGCAAATAGCTGAACCTAAAGTGATTAAATATCTTTCTCCCCAAGACCACAGTGTCAACGGCCTGGATGACAGGTCTGAAAGCTATAACATCACAGCTAAGTGCTTATTATCTATCTCTATTGGTAATAAGTCAGTGAAGCACCTGTTTTTAGTTTTAAATACTCCCCATAATCAAATATACATTGGCAATGATATCTTACATAGATATGCCATACAAATAGATTTGATTAATTCTTGCCTCTGGAGCAGGTTAAAGGGGGACCCTGAAGTATTTCAGGATGAAAATGCAGCCCTGAAATCCAACCAGCAATTGCCATATGCTGTGAATATGCAGGTATCTAGCAATGTTATAATTCCTGCTGGGGCTGATAAATTTCTTTTACCCTTACAGGTAAAGAGAGGTCAGAAATTAAAAACTTCTGAAACACTGATTTGCCTCTCCCATAGAATACAAAATCTAGGTGTCACAGTGACTTACACTCCTATGGTGAATATTGGAACTATTCCAATACATATTATTGTACATAACATGACCCCACAGGATATAACCTTATCCAAGGGAACTACCATAGGATATGCACTGGAATCAAGTTATTACACTTTTGGATTCCAGAATAATGTAATTGGGCTAATACCTGAAGGATACTTAACTGAAGAACAATTAATAGAACAATCCTTTGCATCTATGCCAGAGGGTCGATTTAATATTCAGTCTATTTATCCCTTCAGCTCAGAGGAAGGCATCTGTAAAATTGAAGAAGCCTCTCTAGTGTTTGATCAGCCAATCAAACAGCAAGATTACCCCAATACCCAGAGTCATGGGAGCAATGTAAACTATAATCAAGGGGATCTCACCTCTAGGTTAGAAGAAGCCTATGAAATAGGACAGCCTGAAATCTTTCCAGGATTTCAGCAAATAGTCGAAGAGCAAATATCCTTAGCTAATGGCTGTTCCAGCGATGATGAACGCCAACAGCTGCGAGAACTCCTGATGGAGTACAAGGATATTTTCGCTAAGGATTCTTATGACTGTGGTACTACAGACTTACACATTGCAAGGATACAAACATATCCTAATGCGCCACCTGTATTTGTCAAACAATACAGACTTCCCTTAGCCTCATATGATTCTCTTGCAGAGATCATAAGGAATTTGGAAGAAAGAGGTATTATCAGACAGGTGCACAGCTCTTATAATAATCCTATTCTAGGTGTCCTTAAGCCCAATGGACAATGGCGTTTGTGTGCTGACTTAAGACAGCTAAACAAACGAGTGTACATGTCTGGCTGGCCTGTACCATACATTGACCAATGCCTAGCACAAATGCAGGGATCCAAAATATTCACTGCCATTGATTGTGCACAGGGATATTGGACCATAAAGGTACATGAAGAGGACCAATATAAGCTAGCATTCTCCTTCCAAAAGGTCCAATATGCATTTCAAAGACTTCCTTTTGGATACATAAATTCTGGACATGAATTTGCTGTATTCATGCATAAGGCTATGCCTGATGCACTGGGAAGGGGGACCTTATCTTATGTTGATGATGTTTTAATCAAAAGCACAGACTTTGAAAAACACATCGCAGAGCTTAAACACGTCCTCAGCCAACTTAAAAGGGCAGGTGTCAAATTATCCCTGCAAAAAGCTCAATGGTGCCGCACTCGTGTAAACTTCTTGGGACATGAAGTTACCTCTGAAGGATTAAATCCCCAGAAGAAAAAGGTGGAAGCTATAGTGAATTCTAAAAACCCAACTAACTTAAAGGAATTGAGATCATTCCTGGGTATGACAAATTATTCTCGCAAATTCATTGATAATTATGCAGAATTAGCTAAAGCACTACTACTTCTTCTAAAGAAAGATGTGAAATGGCACTGGAGTGAGTCTCAAGAGACAGCCATCAGAGAGCTGAAGAGAAAACTCACTCAAGCACCTTGCTTAGTGTACCCTGAAAGTGGTAAACCTTTCTTCTTAGAGACAGGTTACACAGATGTGAGCATGAGTGCTGTTTAATACCAAAAGCATGATAATTTGAACAAAGCCATTGCTTATGCGAGCAAAAATCTATCCCCAGTAGAAATAAAGTTTAACAATTGCGAAAAAGCCCTCTTATCTACTGTATGGGCTCTACAAAATTTCCGCAGCTATATACAGGGCGAGAAAATTATTGTAGAAACGGCCCACCAGCCTTTGCTATATTTGCAAAGTGAGAGAATAAGAGATGGGAATTTGTCTAATAGCCGCATAACAGCGTGGACTCTTTCCTTGCAAGGCTGGCCATTAGAAATTCGCTACAAGCAGAATAAAAAGAATCCAGTCGCACAAGGGCTTGCTGAGCTCCACGACTGTACTGCTAGAGATCCTGGGGAAGAATTATCGGAAGATGATTTTCTGGAAGAACAATTGCTTTCCCCATATAAAATGTACAATGAGGAAAATTGCCAAACATTACCTTGGGTGTATGTTGATGGTTGTTCTTACCATGCCACTATTGATAATGAGCGCAGATTAGTCGCTGGCATTGGTATAACTGGGGCAAATGGATTCCCAAATATATCTATAGGTTTCAACATTGGACCAAGATCCAGTCAGGTCGCAGAACTAACTGCTGTTTTCAAAACCATTGAAATGGCTATTGAACATGGTATTCATGAATTTGTGATCATAACTGACTCAAATTATGTGCGTGACAGTTTTGTTGAATACCTGCCAACTTGGAAAAGAAATGGCATGCAGAAAAGCAATAACAAACCAGTCAAGCATGGCAAGTTGTTCTGCGAGATTGATAATCTGGTAGTATCCAATGATTTAACCATACACTGGAAAAAGACCAAGGGTCATTCCAGAGTTCTAGGTCCTGATAAGGAAGGAAATGACCTTGTGGACTCATTAGCCAAACAAGGAGCCATAACTGGAGAACTCCTTAATATTGACCGCTTAATGGGTGCAATTCAGGTAGAAGCCATCACCAGAAACCAGGCAAAACAACAGAGTGAGCCTAACTTGGTACAATGGAGTCAGGATTCTCCTAGTGAGGACCTGATCACTAGTCAAAAAGAAGACCCCATTGTAGGCATCTTCTATAAACACATAGAAGATCCTGAAAGCAACCCCATCTCAAAAGATGATTGTATTGGCAAGGAAGATCTTAGAATCTTAATAAAATCTAAATCACAATTCAAATTACAGGATGGTTTGTTAATTAGAACCTCCAAAACTGGCATCCAGCAGTGGGTAGTACCCACCAAGTTCCGAGGTCTAATGCTTCAACATGCCCATGATGCTAACACATCTGGTCATCGTGGTGCCAAACTCACATATGAAATATTGCGTGATTACGCTTTTTGGCCACACATGTTGAAAGATGTTCAAACCTACTGTCAAGGGTGTTTAATCTGCCCACAGTTCCAACCCACTGCACCAACGCATAGAGCGCCATTGCAGAAAAGGGGGATGGTAATGCCATGGTCAGATATACAAATTGATTTTATTGGTCCGGTAACAAGGTCATCAAGAGGTAACAAGTACATGTTAACAGTGACATGCCTGTTCACTAAATGGGTAGAGTGCAATAGTGCTGAAACATGTGCAGCATTGCTCATCAACCATGTATTTTCCAGATTTGGTTTGCCCCAAAGAATCGAATCAGATTGGGGGACCCACTTCACTAGCGAAGTGATGACAAAAATGTGGAAAATACTAGGGGTTAAAAGAAAGCTCCATATTGCTTATAGAGCTGCCTCAAGTGGTGGTGTAGAGCGTTACAACCAGTCTATTGTTAAAATCCTCAAAAAGTTTGTGAGTGAAACAGGTAAAGACTGGGATGTAAAACTACCTCTAGTCTTAATGGCATTAAGAGCAACTCCAGGTAGTGCTACCAAGATGTCACCTTTTGAACTGATGACTGGTAGAAGAATGGTTCTACCTCAGCATCTGCTGTACCGTACATCAGACCAAAACTTGATAAACGCTGCCAATACACATCAATATGTGGAAAACCTAAGAAAGCACCTGCAATATGCCTTTGCATTTGCTCAAAGGAATTTAGAAAGAGCCTGTGAGGATGTTTAAAGTTAATCATTGGAAACCTAGTTATATCTACTCCGCTCAGTCTCACACCAAACCTCGGGCACCTTGTCAAACTAGGAACCCTGATATGCTCATAGACTGAGGGTGACCAATTAGGTCAAAAGAAAATACGACTTGTTAAAGTTGTAGGAGATAAGCAGTAATTCAGAATCTTAGAATGTATTCTCTGAATGTGCAAGTACTCTCCAAATAAAATGAGGTCAAAACATAATATGAAAAAATGATAAATAAAAGCTTATTCTTAGATGAGTAAACTTATTAACCAACAATACAACTGAGATGAATGAGGTAAGTTTCCCTTTAAGGCATATGAGTTCAATCCGAGAGCTACAATTCTTTAGTTGGTAGATTAAGCAATAATGAAGTCACAATTAGTCTAGAAAGCCATTAGTGATGTTAAATAAGCTTGAGATAGATACAGTCTGGTTGACAATTGTGATTAGTTGCAGTTAAAGATTCAGCAGGAGCATGTAAGCTGTAGTTTGGTTAGTGAGCGTATGCAGTCTTTGAGGTAGAAATTAATACAGTCTCTTATCAATCATTTGTTAGTGAAATGTACGGTACCGTATCATGCTGTAGTTCAGCTCAGCTGTTCCTTACTGTTTCATATGATGAAGCTGTCCGGAGATGGATTTACATGAGCGGCAGGAGAGAGGAGCTGAAAGACTAACACCCGGAGTGGAGATGACGTCAGACGCCGAGCTCCGGTTCACACGCTGAATCCTTGCTTGGCTCCGATGCTGAATATGCACAATCTGTGGATTTAGAAATAAAGGCAGATGCCGATTTAGTACAAACAGTTTCTCTAACACTCATAAGGACTTTGAATAAAGTAACAACTCCCCAACTGTTCAAATTACGTAGCAAAGTTGAACTGAGGATGTGTGCTTAAATAGGCATAATAGTCATGTGATCTTATACTTAAAGGAACAGCAAGATGTGTTATGCCTGATTTAAAGACACAGTGTCTGGAGTATGACAGAACACCCCCCTTAACGATCAGCTCTGCGGATCAGGGCTTAGGCCGGTCTGGAAACCTTCGATGGAATAACGACACCAACTTTGGAGCTGATAGATTTGTAGATGGTTCCCAAGAATCTTCATCTGGCGGATAACCCTTCCATCGGACTAAATATTGAAGAGTGTTCTTGTAAAATCTGGAATCTAGGATAGATTCAACTTCATATGTTACATCATCTTGGATCGAAGTTGGATCAGGAGTAAGCCGTGCAGAATCTCTGATGGGAATATAAGGCTTTAAAAGAGAGACATGAAAAGTCGGATGTATCTTAAAGGTAGATGGAAGTTGTAAAGTGACAGCATTAGAATTAACAATCTTAATAACCTTATACGGTCCAATAAACAAAGATCCAAGCTTCTTATTGGGGATGTGAAGTTTCAAATGTTTAGAAGCAAGCCAGACTAGATCACCTATCTTATACTCGGGAGGTTTTGTCCTCTTAAGGTCATAGTAATATTTTTGTTTCTCTTGAGCTTGTTGTAGAATTTGTTTAAGTTGAGTAAAACCCTCAGCAATCTTATTCACTGTGTCATTCACCAGAGGACAAGAACTTTCAGATCTTTGTAATAGATGATAGGATGGGTGATACCCATAATTAATAAAAAAAGGAGTTGAGTTGGTGGATGAATTAATGGTATTATTGTAAGAGAATTCAGCAGTGGATAAAAGAGTAGTCCAGTTATCTTGTTGCGAAGAACAGTAGCAGCGTAAATATTGCTCTAGGGTTTGATTCGTTCTTTCAGTTTGTCCATTTGTTTGTGGATGATAAGCTGAAGTCAACCGACGGTTAATCTGTAAACTGGAGCATAGTTGTGTCCAAAATCTGGACGTAAATTGAGAACCCCTATCTGTTGTAATAGACTTAGGTAATCCATGTAATCTGACAATATTTTTTATGAATAGATCTGCAGTTTCGGAAGCAGTTGGCAAAGTATGGACTGGTATAAAATGTGCCATTTTAGAAAAAAGATCCACCACTACCATGATTACTGTGTTATTTGATGAAGGAGGTAATTCGACAATGAAGTCCATGGCAATATCTTGCCAAGGTCTATCTGCAATAGGAAGAGATAAAAGTAGACCATATGGATGAATTCTTTGTGGTTTACATTTAGTACAAGTGGCACAACTTTGAATATATTGCTTAACTGATTTATTCATATGTGGCCACCAGAAATCTCTTTGAATTAAATGAATAGTCTTTTTGAAACCAGGGTGACCTGAAATTGGACTATCATGTGCCATAGCTAATACATCGCCCTTAAGGGATTCTGGAACATACAGTGCATGACCGTGGTAGAAAAACCCATCTTTGTGTTTATGAATCCTAGAGTCTTTGATCAATGGATCGTTTTGTTGTTGAGTTTTAAAAAATGATGTTTTCTCCACTAAGAGACCAATGAATTTTTCTGATGGTATGATGGAATCTGGTTCAATAGACTCAGTTAATGGTTCTGGAGACCTAGATAAGGCATCCGCCTTAGTATTCCTGATACCTGGTCTGTAAGTGATTAGAAAGTCGAATCTAGTGAAAAATAAGCTCCATCTTACTTGTCTGGAAGAAAGGTTTTTATTGATTTTCAAATATTGTAAGTTACGATGATCTGTATATATGATTATAGGAAACCTGGCCCCTTCTAATAAGTGTCTCCAAAATTCCAATGCGGCCTTGATTGCAAGAAGTTCTTTCTCCCCTATTGGGTAATTAATTTCTGCTGAATTCATAACTCTGGAATAATAAGAGACTGGATGAAGAATGTTAGTAGAAGAATCCCTTTGAGATAAGATGGCTCCGATAGCAAATTCAGAAGCATCAACTTCTAGTATATATTGTTTTGATGGATCTGGAAATTGTAAGATAGGAGCAGAAGTAAAACTTTGTTTAAGAGAATTGAAGGCATTATCAGCTGATGATGTCCAATGGTATTTATAATTCTTCCGAGTTAGCATTGTAAGAGGTTTGGCAATAGTTGAAAAACCCTTAATGAACTTTCTATAAAAATTCGAGAAGCCTAAAAACCTCTGGAGCTCTTTCTTAGATTTTGGTATAGACCAATTGGTGATCGCTTGCACCTTATTATCCTCCATTGAGATACCTTTAGGTGAAATATGATATCCTAAGAATGAAATGGAATCGGAATTGAATATACATTTTTCTGGCTTTGCGTATAAATTGTTCTGTCGTAACCGAGATAGAACTGTTCTGACATGTTGTATGTGTTCCTCTTTGGAATTAGAGTAAATGAGAATATCGTCTAAATAAATGACAATGTATGTGTCGAGTAAATCTCTGAAAACATCATTTATAAAAAACTGAAAAGTTGCAGGTGCATTGCACAAACCAAAAGGCATAACACAGTATTCGTAGAGACCATACCTAGTACGAAAGGCAGTGAGCCATTCATCCCCTTTACGAATTCTAATTAAATTGTATGCACCTCTCAAATCAAGTTTCGTAAATATATTAGCCCCTTGTAGCCCTTCTATAAGCTCTGGTATAAGAGGTAGGGGATATCTATTTTTTATTGTGCAGTTGTTCAATTGTCTATAGTCTATTATAGGCCTAAGACTGTCATCCTTATTCTTCACAAAGAAAATACCGGCGCCAGCTGGAGATGTAGAAGGGCGAATGAAACCTTTTTTAAGATTTTCATCAAGGTATTCTTTGAGATGAATAAGTTCAGGTTCTGAGAGTGGGTATATACGTCCATAAGGCATTTTACTGTCTGGCTTTAGGTCTATCGGACAGTCATAAGGTCTGTGAGGAGGAAGTGATTGAGCTTCTCTTTTGTCAAAAACATCACTATAGTCCAAATAGTCTGTAGGTATGTTGAATGTATCAAGCTGCAAAAGTGTCTGTGGTTGTAAGCAGTGTATAGTGCAATATGATGAGTCGAAGGATATGGAATCACTATTCCATAGAATAGTTGGTTGGTGTTTCTTTAACCATGAAAGACCTAAAATTATGGGATATAACGGAGAATGAATAACCTCAAAAGTACATAATTCAGAGTGACCAGATGGGAAAGATAGAAGTATAGGAACTGTATGATGAGTAACTGGACCTGAATTAATAAATGATCCATCGACAACTCGTATAGGTAATGAAATTAATTTTTTTATTGTGGGAATCTTGTGATTTTCAACAAAAGAAGAATGAATGAAATTGTTAGTTGCTCCGGAGTCTATTACCACCTGGGTGTTAAGTTGATGAAGATCCCACTGTAGACAAACAGAAAGAGTAAAATGAGATTAGTTTTTAATAACAGTCTCATTAAAATGAGATATCTCTTGCTTACCCTTTTTTGACTTGAGCAAAATTGGACAGTCCTTTACCCCATGATCTTTGGCTGCACAATATAAGCAAAGGTTGAGTTGTCTACGTCTAGCCTTTTCTTCAGGTTTAAGTGGTCCTTTGACAAACCCTATCTCCATTGGCTCTTCAGGTGTTTTAGCTGTAAGAACGGAGTGAGAGAAATAGGTCTTCTTAATAGACGTTTCTGATGTTCCTTTCTCTATCTTCCTCTCTCTTATACGTCGATCAATTGAAATTGATAGGGTCATTAGGTTTTCTAAGTCCTTAGGAATGACTACTCGAGCCAATTCATCCTTTATACAATCTGAGAGACCAATACGGAACTGATTCGTCAAAGCTGGATTATTCCATAGAGTGTCTGGTGCCCATCTCTTAAAGTCTGTAATATACTCCTCTACTGGGCGTCTTCCTTGTTTTGGATTCCTAATAGCTAGTTCTGCTGATGCCTGTTTATCATGATCTTCATATAGCATAGCCATAGCGTTAAAAAAGGAATCCAATGAGTTTAGAATAGGATCTTCTTTTTCATAGTATGCATTTGCCCATGCCTTAGCTTCACCAGTGAGATAAGATATTACAGTTAGTACCTTAACCTTTTCGGTAGGATAAGTTCTGGGTTTTAATGTGAAAAGTAATGTACATGAATTTCTAAAGTCCCGAAACTGAGTCCTATCACCAGAGAATTTTTCAGGTGGACATATTTGAGGTTCAGGTAGTACAGGGAGTATAGGAGTTGTTTGAGCAGGTACATGTTCTCTAACATATTTACGTAATTGCTCATTTTCAGTTTGCAGGTCCCTGAGACCCTGGATCATTAAGTCCATATTCTGGGAAAGGGTTCCAACTCTATTAGTTAATTCTGTAACATCCATAGTAGATATATGTGGGTTTAATTTGGGGCTACGTAATATGTGAGGATGTTTAAAGTTAATAATTGGAAACCCAGTTATATCTACTCCACTCAGTCTCACACCAAACCTCGGGAACCTTGTCAAACTAGGAACCCTGATATGCTCATAGACTGAGGGTGACCAATTAGGTCAAAAGAAAATACGACTTGTTAAAGTTGTAGGAGATAAGCAGTAATTCAGAATCTTAGAATGTATTCTCTGAATGTGCAAGTACTCTCCAAATAAAATGAGGTCAAAACATAATATGAAAAAATGATAAATAAAAGCTTATTCTTAGATGAGTAAACTTATTAACCAACAATACAACTGAGATGAATGAGGTAAGTTTCCCTTTAAGGCATATGAGTTCAATCCGAGAGCTACAATTCTTTAGTTGGTAGATTAAGCAATAATGAAGTCACAATTAGTCTAGAAAGCCATTAGTGATGTTAAATAAGCTTGAGATAGATACAGTCTGGTTGACAATTGTGATTAGTTGCAGTTAAAGATTCAGCAGGAGCATGTAAGCCGTAGTTTGGTTAGTGAGCGTATGCAGTCTTTGAGGTAGAAATTAATACAGTCTCTTATCAAACATTTGTTAGTGAAATGTACGGTACCGTATCATGCTGTAGTTCAGCTCAGCTGTTCCTTACTGTTTCATATGATGAAGCTGTCCGGAGATGGATTTACATGAGCGGCAGGAGAGAGGAGCTGAAAGACTAACACCTGGAGTGGAGATGATGTCAGACGCCAAGCTCCGGTTCACACGCTGAATCCTTGCTTGGCTCCGATGCTGAATATGCACAATCTGTGGATTTAGAAATAAAGGCAGATGCCGATTTAGTACAAACAGTTTCTCTAACACTCATAAGGACTTTGAATAAAGTAACAACTCCCCAACTGTTCAAATTACGTAGCAAAGTTGAACTGAGGATGTGTGCTTAAATAGGCATAATAGTCATGTGATCTTATACTTAAAGGAACAGCAATATGTGTTATGCCTGATTTAAAGACACAGTGTCTGGAGTATGACAGAGCCGCAACTGCCACTAAAACCTATTATGATCTCAAAACATCCAAAAAGGAATATGAAATAAATGATAAAGTTTATCTTTATAACTTTGGAAGAGATCAGGTTAGGGAGAAGAAATTTCTTCCCTCGTGGAAAGGTCCTTTCGTCATTAATGACAAAATATCTCCAGTGGCCTATAAAATACGGATCCCCAAAAATGAAAGTTTCATAGATAAATGGGTCCATATCAATCAATTGCAAGCGTGTCATCCCAGATCCCAACTACAAGTCATAGAGGGAGAATGAAGTGTCATATCCCCAAATGAACTAAAGACATACTGTAGTTTAAAGATGCCTAACTGATAAACATGAAGGTTCAAAATTGACAGACTATCTACATAGAAGACTGTCCATGATGTGTACGGTTAACATCCTCACCAAATACCACTAACTTTGATCCAATTCAAATACATGTGTCCTACATATTTTTGAATTAGAAAGGGGGATTTATGTCAAGGTATTTGAAATATTATTAAATAATATATAGAAGTATATTTATCTTTATTTAATAAATCTGTGGATGTGCACATGGTCTGTAGGACAAAGGATTATTTCTAAGAGATCTCCCCCACTCCAATTGCACAGGAGACATTCTTGGCTGAAATGAGAACAAAGGATTATCTCTGGGAGATCTCACACACTCAATATGTTAAATTATGCAATTGTATAATTTAGCAAGGAACTAAAATATAACACAGTTTATTTAACCATATGTATGATTGCTTGGGAATGTGAGATAAAATCTATTTACCCCTCCCAATGTACCTAGGAATCTAGCTCAGGTGACAAGTCGTGTGAGATTTTCAGCATTTGCACTTTGGTGCAGGGGACCCCATGTAGTGAATGGGAGACAGGGAGTCTGAAGTTACTGAAAAGGCAGTTAGAACATACAGCACACAGTGAAGACAAATGGCTTACATTATGATTTCAAAACAACTGTATATATTTTAGTGGATATGAGATATATATATAGTTATATAGATAGATAGATAGATAGATAGATAGATAGATAGATATGAATATATATATGTATATTTTGAAAGCATTGAATATCTTAACCTCTGTGTTTTTAAATAAATATTTGTGGACCTGGAAAGAAATAATTAATTTCACTTATTACTTTATTTCAGATGGAGTGCCTGCGTGAGGTGAAATAAGTCATATCATATAGATGTGAAACAAATGTTTATAAAGTTTTAAATACATCTCTTAAAATATAGTGAGATGAAGATATGGAAGCTACTTTGATGTGATATGACTATGAGATATAAATTTTCTGTTAGGCTAAATGAAATATAAATTATTTTAATATAATGTTAGATATATGTGATGTTTCATATCAAAATGATCAGAAAATTAATTAAGATATAACTTATCCAAAGCAAATATTGTGAATAGTTGTGGCAGTAAATTATGATAAAATGAATAACCATTTCATAGAAATACTGATTTAAGTTGTTTCAAATGTTGCTGTGTCTGTTTGTGCTGCCACCTGGTGTTATGTTGCGAGAACTACAGCCAGAAGGTTCTTTCTGGCTGTTAAAAATGAAATTTCCAAGGGCCAATCCGATTTAGACTTCCCAGATAACCAATGGGAAGGTCAGCTCCCGCAGGGCCACCCACAATTTACCAATGATGGAAAACCAAATAAAAAGTGAATGCAATAGAGATAAAAGGGACAGATTTTCTGCTGAAGCTAAAACTTGTAACTGGTTCCTGCTGGGCGTGAGATACCACTTTACTTGAGCAAAGCTAATCTACCTTTCTCATTGATTGCGATATACACTTATTGGTGATCTGAGGTAAAATAATTCCAATCAAGGAATATTGGATATCGACTGCTCTTTACTTTGGTAACGTATTCAAGGTTTTGTAAGATAAGTTATATGCATAGTCAATTTGTATTTAATTGATTTAAAGAAGCAGTGTGTTTTTTTTTTTTGTTTTGTTTTTTTTTAAGTTAGCATTTCACAGCCTGTATATATATATTGTTTAAATCTGCGTCTGATTGACCAAGTAACTCATCTATGCAAGTTCTGATATTGTCAGTTAATTTTGTATTAGGATAAATTGCAGTTAAATAGCAGAATATATATATTATCCTATTGTTTTATAAACACTGTTTAGAATTATATTGCTTGGATGTTAAATGTTTTTAGTCCCATTGTGTTAAATGAATAAAAGGCTGAATTGTGAAGGTATATTTTTCTGGGTTTTGTAAGAAGGATAGCATATCTTAATCGGTTTTCAAGCGCATATAAATTTATTTCATATTTCTTTTATTGCAAATGTATTTCAAAAATGTTCATGGATATTAACTAAATAAAAGAATTCAGATATTTATATTAATTGTATGGTCTAGTAGATGCATGGTTGATTAGGGTTTCTATTTTTTTGTATTGTGTTTATAACCCTGCCATAAACTGATATATTATTTGGATAGCACTGCTAAGATTTTCATAAATATACTGACAGGCCACAGCATTGGATTTAATTCCCTTTGCTCATTTTCATTAGTAAGAACCTTTCCAGTCTTTTATGCGGAATTATGGTGCAGGGATTCTAGGATTTCGCATTTTAAATCTTCGAATCCTAATATTTATCTCTCTTGATTTGGTGGTTAAGATCACCATCATTTAGTTCTTCAGGTCTCATCGTTTCTTTCAACCTGGACCATGATCTCTACAGATGTGAGTCTTTTTGGTTGGGAGGCTGTCTGAGGATCTCTGTCAGCACAAGGGGTTTGGAAATCTCGGGAGGCGAGATTACCATTTGATATTTTAGAAACCCGTGCTTTCTCAGAGTTTTTTCAGTTAGTTTCTTTTTTAAGAAGAGACGTTTAATGTTTTTCAGACAATATCACTACTATGGTGTATGTCAATCATCAGAGTAGGACTATCAGTCCTTAGGCTGTGACAGAAGTGTCTTGGATATTAGCCTGGGCTAAATCCAGCTCCTATCTAAATTCTGTGGGGTTTTTTCCCTGGTATAGATATTTGGGAAACGGATTATCTCTGTTAATCACGCTTTTCTTCTGGGAGAATGGTCTCTCTTACCCAGATATGTTTTTCATCTCATTTGAATAAAAAACTTCCCAGGGGCCTATTAAGGTCCGGGAATCTTCAGGCGGAAGTAGTGTATGCATTGACAATTCTTTGGAATTATCTTTTTGCCTATTTCTTTCTGCCTCTAGTTCTTCTTCCAAAATTCTTATGGAGTATTTGTTTGTTATGCTGGTAGCTCCAGCATGGCCTCTCAGGTTTTGGTATACAAATCTCATTCGGATGGCCAGTTGCCAACGTTGGACACCTCCGGTTAAACCAGACCTTTTCTTTCTCAAGGCCATTTTTTCCATCAGGATCTCAAATCATTAAATTTGAAGGGATGGAGATTGAACACTTGGTTTTTAGTCATAGTGGTTTTCTGACTCATTGATTAATACTATGTTTCAGGCTCATAAATCTGTCTCTAGAAAGATTTATATTGAGTCTGGAAGATCTACTTTTCTTGGCATTCTTTTAAAATTCATAGAATTTTATTATTTTTTCAGGTTGGTTTGGATAAGGTTTTGTCTTCAGTTCTTTGTTAGGACAAATCTCTACTCTTTCTGTTCTTTTTTTACAGAAAGATTGCTAATCATCCTGATATTCATTGTGTTGTACAGGCTTTGGTCCATATCAAGCCTGTCATTAATTCAATCTCTCCTCTTTGGAGTCTCAATTTGGTGCTGAGGGCTTCCTCCGTTTGAAACTATGCATTTTCTGAACATTAAATTACTTTCTTGGAAAAGTATTGTTCCTTTTGGTTATTTCTTCTACTAGAAGAGTTTTTGAGTTATCTGCTCTTTTTTGTGAATATCCTTTTCTGATTTTTCATCAGGATAAGGCAGTGTTACTTCCTGATATTCATCATTTTTTTCAGGTTTTGATTCGTATCAAACCTGTCATTAAGCCAATTTCTCCTCCTTGGAGTCTTATTTGGGTTCTGAAGGTTTTTCAGGCTCTTCTATTTTGATCATATGCTTGCTTTGGTCATTCATTACTTTCATGGAAAGTATTGTTCTTCTTGGACATGTCTTCAGCTAGAACAGTTTTTGAATTATCTGTTCTTTCTTGTGAATCTCCATGTTTTGATTTTTCATCAGGATAAGGTGTTTTTTTGCTGTCCTCATTTCAATTTTTCACCTAAGTTGTGAATTCTAACAACATTAGTGGAGGAATAATTGTCTTTTCCTTGTGTCCTAATCCTAAGAATTCTTTGGTAAGATTCTTACATTCTTTAGGATGTGGTAAGAGTTTTGAAATATTATGTTGAAGCTACTCAGATTTCAGACAGACTTCTAGTCTATTTGTTATCTTTTCTGGTTTTAAGAAGGTCAGAAGGCTTCTGCCATTTCTTTGGCATCTTGGTTAAGCTTTTGATTCATCATGCTTATTTGGAGTCGGATTATTCCCCGTCTCAGAGGATTACGGCTCATTCTACTAGGTCAGTTTCTACTTCCTGGGATTTTTAAGAATGAAGCTTCTGTTGATCAAATTTGCAAAGCAATGACTTGGTCTTCTTTGCATACTTTTACTAAATTCTACCATTTTGATGTTTTCTCTTCTTTGGAAGTAGTTTTTGGTAGAATAGTACTTTAGGCAGCTGTTTCAGTTTGATTCTTCTGCTTATAATTTCAGTTTTTTTCATTATTAAAATTGAAACTTTTGATTTGGGTAGTGGATTAATTTTTCAGCGGAATTGGCTGTCTTTATTTTATCCCTCCCTCTCTAGTGACTCTTGCGTGGAAGTTCCACATCTTGGGTATTTATATCCCATACGTCACTAGCTCATGGACTCTTGCTAATTACATGAAAGAAAACATAATTTATGTAAGAACTTACCTGATAAATTCATTTCTTTCATATTAGCAAGAGTCCATGAGGCCCACCCTTTTTTGTGGTGGTTATGATTTTTTGTATAAAGCACAATTATTCCAATTCCTTATTTTTTTGATGCTTTCACTCTTTTCTTATCACCCCACTTCTTGGCTATTCGTTAAACTGAATTGTGGGTGTGGTGAGGGGTGTATTTATAGGCATTTTAAGGTTTGGGAAACTTTGCACCTCCTGGTAGGAATGTATATCCCATACGTCACTAGCTCATGGACTCTTGCTAATATGAAAGAAATGAATTTATCAGGTAAGTTCTTACATAAATTATGTTTTTTCAGGCAAAAGAGCAGTTTTCTTTGGGGCATGCCCCGCAAAAGGCCCTTTTAAGGGCTGGTAAATTAAAAGAGCTAACTTTTTTAATTTAGAATAGGGCAGGGAATTTTTTTTATTTTGGGGGCTTTATTATTTTATTAGGGGGCTTAGAATAGGTGTAATTAGCTAAAAAATCTTGAAATATTTTTTTTATTTTTTGTAATTTAGTATTTGTTTTTTGTGTAATTTAGTTTAGATTATTTTATTGTATTTTAGTTTAGATATTTGTAGTTTATTTAATTTATTGATAGTGTAGGTGTATTTGTAACTTAGGTTAGGATTTATTTTACAGGTAAATTGGTAATTATTTTAACTAGGTAGCTATTAAATAGTTATTAACTATTTAAAAGCTATTGTACCTAGTTAAAATAAATACCAAGTTACCTGTAAAATAAATATAAACCCTAAAATAGCTACAATGTAATTATTAATTACATTGTAGCTATCTTAGGGTTTATTTTATAGGTAAGTATTTAGATTTAAATAGGAATATTTTAATTAATAATATTAATATTAGATTTATTTTAATAAGAGTTTAGTTAGGGATGTTAGAGTTAGATAGGGTTATTATACTTAATATATAGATAATATAATAACGATATTAACTATATTAACCCTAATATAATTAGGGTTAATATAGTTAATATATATAATATAATAACTATATTAACCCTAATATAATTAGGGTTAATATAGTTAATATAGCTAGCTAGATTAGGGGTTAATGTGTTTAATATAGGTGGCGGCGGTGTAGGGGGATTAAATTAGGGGTTAATACTAGTGATGTCGCAAACCTAAAATTTTCGGTTCGCAAACGGCGGACTCGAACTTCCGGTATTGTTCGCGAACCCGCCATTGAATTCAATAGGCAGGTGAACTTTAAAACCTACAAGGACTCTTTCTGGCCACAATAGTGATGGAAAAGTTGTTTCAAGGGTACTAACACCTGGACTGTCGCATGCTGGAGGGGGATCCCTGGCAAAACTCCCATGGAAAATTACATAGTTTATGCAGAGTCTGCTTTTAAGCCATAATGGGCCTAAATCAACTAACATTCCCAAATTGTTTGCAATAACGTGCAATTCAATGGCACCAGCAAACTGAAGATTCACAACAACTATTACCAAAAATTTTAATTTTTAATTATTAAGAATACTGTGACAACAAATATGATTGGTGTAAATATTTTTCAAGTAGGCCTGGCACACAGGCTTGGAAGGCAGTAGAAAAGTGCAATTCTATGGCACGAGCAAACTGAGGATTAAGATCAACAATCAAAATTTTTTTAATTTTAATTAGTAACTATACTGTCTGTGACAACAATTATGATTGGTGTAAATAGTTGGCTAGACGGCCTGGCACAAAAGGCTGGCAGTGGCAGGCAGGAGGTAAATGCAATTCAATGGCACTAGGAGACTGAATATTTGCAGTCCAAAAAATTATGATTTTTATTTTTTTATATACTGTTACAAGAATTATGATTGGTGCCACTAATTGGCTAGTTGGGCCTGGCACACAGGCTGGCAGATATGAGTCGTGGATGGTAGGTAGGGCAGCAATTTAACACAGTATGCTGTGTAAGTGACAAAAACACAGGCCTGATAGAAAATTAAGTTAGATTACACTAGCAAAATATTTTAAAATTTTAGATTATGTTAAGAAGTGAAATGCACATATGACTCTATGAGTCGTCGCACTGGCTGGCTGCTATGTAGGGCAGCAATTAACAACAGTATGCTGTGTAAGTCAGATAAACAGTTAGACACAGGCCTGATTGAAAATAAAATTAGATTACACTAGCATAATGATTTAAAGACTTTTTTTGGGGAATTTAAAGAAAAAGGTTAAGCACATACATATGAGTTGTGGCTGATAGCCTTGGAAGGGCAGCTATTAAAAACAGTAGGCTCTGTAAGTCAGATACACACACGCCTGATAGAAAATACTATTAGATTACACTAGAAAAATTATTTAAATTATTTTTTTGGGGGGGAAATTAAAAAAAGGTTAAACACATATGAGTCGTGGCTCATAGACTAGGGAGGGCAGCAAGTAAACACAGTAGGCTCTGTATGTCAGCAAAACACACAGGCCTGATAGAAAATTAGATTAGATTACACTATCAAACAAATTTAAAAAAAAATAATTTTATTTAAATTAAGGTGAAGAAGATATGAGTGCTGGGTGGCTGCCTGGCACAGACCAATTAACCAAAAGACTGAAAAAAATGAGGTATATTAATGCTGAGTGAGCCTGACAGACACAGGCCTGATAGTAAATGTAATTAGATTACACTAGCAAAATATTTTTTTATTTTTTTTTAAATTTAAAATAATGTTATAAACGGATATTAACACTGGTGGCTGGCACAGAGCAATGAACCAGAGTATATGCTGTGTGACACAGGCCTGATAGAAAATGAAAAAAAATTACACTAGCAAAATAATTAAATTTTTTGGTTAGTTACATTTAAACTAATGTTGTTAGGGAGATATCAGTGGTGGCAGTAATCACAGCATATGCTGTGAGCCTTAAACACACAGCCTGAAAGCCAGGCAAATGCTAATAAAAATAAAAAAAAAAACGGCACGAAATATAGCCCTAACAAGGGCTTTTTGGGATGCTGTGCTTGCAGCAGAGATGAGTGGAGTCCTTCTGGACTGTAGTGGACACTAAATACACTAGCCTAGCTATGTTTTTCCTATTAATGTCAGGAGCAAAAACACCACACGTCCTCTCATTAAGAAAGCAAGGTCATTATGAGTCTAAAATGGCAGATTCCGAGTAGCTGGGAGGGTCTGTGAGGGAGTGTCTGATGTTGATTGGCTCTAATGTGTCAGACGGCTGTGACATAAAGGGTCAAAGTTTCCTCAATGATGACACATAGGGGCAGATCGAACATCGCCATGTGTTCGCCCACAAACGAGAACGCAAACAAGCTATGTTCGCTGTGAACCGTTCGCGGGCGAACAGTTCGGGACATCACTAGTTAATACATTTATTATAGGTGGCGGCGGTGTAGGGGGATTTAGATTAGATGCAAAAGAGCAGTTTACTTTGTGACAAAGCCCCACCAAAAGCCCTTTTAAAGGGACAGTAAAGTCACAAAAAAACTTTCATGATTTAAACAGGGCATGTAATTTTAAACAACTTTCCAATTTACTTTTATTACCAATTTTGCTTTGTTCACTTGGTATTCTTAGTTGAAAGCTAAATCTAGGAGGTTCATGTGCTAATTTCTTAGACCTTGAAGACTAATCGGAAAGCATTTTGACAGTTTTTCACCACTAGAGGGCGTTAGTTCATGTGTTTCATATAGATAACATTGAGCTCCGGCACATGAAGCTCCTAAGAGCAAGCACTGATTGGCTAAAAATGCATGTCTGTCAAAAGAACTGAAATAAGGGGGCAGTTTGCAGAGGCTTAGATACAAGGTAATCACAGAGGTAAAAAGTATATTATTATAACTGTGTTGGTTATGCAAAATTGGGGAATGGGTAATAAAGGGATTATCTACCTTTTTAAACAACAAAAATTCTGGTGTTTACTGTCCCTTTAAGGGCTGGTAAAAGAGCTGAATTCTTTGGGGCATGCCCCGCAAAAAGCCCTTTTAAGGGCTGGCAATAGAGCAGTTTACTTTGGGGTAATGCCACGCAAAAAGCCCTTTTCAGGGCTATTTGTAGGGTTAGACTTAGGTTTAGTGGTAGGGATAGTTTAGTATTTTAGGGGTTAAATAATTTAATATAGCTGGTGGCGGGGTAGGGGGATTAGATTAGGGGTTAATTAATTTAATATAGGTGGCGGCGGGGTAGGGGGATTAGATTAGGGATTAATTTAATATAGGTGGCGGCAGGGTAGGGGGATTAGATTAGGGGTTAATTAATTTAATATAGCTGGCGGCGGGGTAGGGGGATTAGATTAGGGGTTAATTAATTTAATATAGGTGGCGGCGGGATAGGGGGATTAGATTAGGGGTTAATTAATTTAATATAGCTGGCGGCGGGGTAGGGGGATTAGATTAGGGGTTAAATAATTTAATATATCTGGCGGCGAGGTAGGGGGATTAGATTAGGGGTTAAATAATTTAATATAGGTGGCGGCGGGGTAGGGGGATTAAATTAGGGGTTAATAATTTTAAAATAGATGGCGGCGGGGTAGGGGCTCACTTTAGGGGGTAGGTAAGGTAGATGGCGGCGGGGTAGGGGTTCACTTTAGGGGGTAGGTAAGGTAGATGGCGGCGGGGTAGGGGCTCACATTAGGGGGTTATAGATTTAATATAGCTGGCGGCGGGGTCCAGGAGCGGCGGTTTAGGGGTTTATAACTTTATTAGGTGGCGGCGGGGTCCGGGAGCGGCGGTTTAGTGGTTAATAAAAAAAATGTATTGTTAGGATAGTGAGGTGGGGATAGCGGATAGAGGGTTAGACGTGTCGGGCTTTGTTTGGGAGGCGTGTTAGACAGTACGGGTGATTTTATAGGTTTTGTAGGCGCCGGCAGTTTCTAAAGTGCCGTAAGTCACTGGCGACTCCAGAAATTTGTACTTACGCAGATTTCTGGACATCGCTGGTTTGTCAGACTTACGGCACTTTAGCCTCTGACGGCGCCGTATATAGGATAGCTCGAGTTGCGAGCTGAAACTGCGGGCGGCGGGGGTTCCATCGCTTGCGCCGCAAACTACGCCGTATATCGGATAGCGCCCCTAATCTTTTATTTAGCGTGCAACACGCTTCTCTGTTCTTACTGAATCTAGGACACAGACCCATATAGCAAACATCATTTTATATTCAATGGTGTCTGTCTTTGTTTGATATTGAACATGAAGAATTTAAAGGGACATGAAACCCAAACATTTTTTTTCATAATTTAGGTAGAACATACAATTTTAAAATACTTTCCAGTTTACTTCTATTATCAAATGTGCTTTCTTCTATTTGCTTCATTCTCTTGGTATCATTTGTTGAAGGAGCAGCAATCCACTACTGGTTTCTAACTGAAAACATGGGTGAGCTAATGACAATCGGTATAGATATGCAACCACCAAGCAGCAGCTAGAACATACAGTATGTTCTTTGCTGCTCCTGAGCTTTCCTAGATATATGTGTTCTATACTGTGCACAATAAAACTGTGACTTTTTATACATTCACCTTAGCCTTTTTGGCGCTCGCTTCATCTACATATACAACTTTCAGCAAAGGATAACAAGAGAAGGAAGCTAATCAAATAATAGGAGTAAATTGGAAAGTTGATTAAAATTGTATGTTCTGTCTAAATCATGAATTTCTAATTATGACTTTACTGTCCCTTTAAAGACCTTGCTTACACATTCAGGTTTCACAGATGAAAGATGAGTGATCTTTTGTTTTATAATCCTACATTTTTTCAAGGTGTTTATTTACTAAACTTCATACTTAACCTCTTAACTGCTGAGACATTTTGCACCCCTGTGCTGAGTTGATGCTGGTCACATTTTAGTCACCTTTAGAAACTCCACACAAACTATGTACAGGTATACCTCACTTTACAGCGCTTCGCTAATACAGCGCTTTGTGGAGCTGAAGTTCAACCTCAAAAGATTTTGAAACAGTGCTTTACTCATCGTTAGATTGCGAGAAAACCATTTTGTTATGCGCAGTTCACTCTGTTTACAGCATTACAGTGCAATCTGTGTCTCTATGTTTTATTCTGGCAAATTGTACTACAGTCATTGTCACTATTTTACAGGTACAGTATTTATTGAATACTAATTGAACACTGTGCTGTGATAGTTTTAAACTAAACGTAGCAATATTGCACCCCTAATATATGTTAGTTCAAACATATTTTTAAGTTTGTAAACACACTGGCAAGTGAAAAGAAAGCTAAAACCACGTTGTTTCACTTTAAGGCGGTTTTGACTTTACAGCGGGGCTCCGGTCCCTAACCCGCTGTATGAGTGAGGTATATCTGTATTGGTTTTTTTTCAGCAGACACAGCAGATTTAAACTATACTATTATTTTCTGTATATATCATGACTTGAGAAAACTTTAAAAAAAAAGTGTTAAAGATGCATATTTTTTATTAAAAATTGTAATAAATATGGCCGCAGACAATAGTGTTTACGTTGTTTTTCTAAGCTGTATAGTCAAAACAAGAATAGTGTTTATCCTTATATAAAAAGGGCCTTTGGGTTTATTCATAGAACTTTAATCTGCACAGAGGGGCTGTCATGAGCCTCTTCTCAAATAAAAACACATTTATTCATGGAGGGTGATCACTATTAGCTGGATGGTCCTTCCTATATAGGAGTTTTATTTTAAATAGGGTTTCTGGGCTTTAAACAATGGGTCACTAAGCACTTAACAGACCATCAAAAAAGCCCAGTCTGTGAAAAGTGTTTTTTATTTTAATTGTGAACAAAAAAAAGTGCTTAAACTTTATACTCCAAGATAAACGCTGTTTACAAGAGCAGGCTATTGCCTTTCAAATGGTGGGTCTTGGGGATTTCCTTAAAGGAACAGTCTACACCTTTAGACATCTTAAAGTTTTACCTTAGATTAAAGGGATACTGAACCCAATTTTTTTCTTTCGTTATTCCGATAGAGCATGCAATTTTAAGCAACTTTCTAATTTACTCCTATTATCAATTTTTCTTCGTTCACTTGCTATCTTTATTTGAAAAAGAAGGCATCTAAGCTTCTTTTTTGGTTCAGTACTCTGGACAGAACTTTTTTATTGGTGGATGAATTTATCCACCAATTAGCAAGAATAACTACGGTTATTCACCAAAAATGGGCCGGCATCTAAACTTACGTTCTTGCATTTCAAATAAAGATACCAAGAGAATGAAGAAAATTTGATAATAGGAGTAAATTATAAAGTTACTTAAAATCGCATGCTCTATCTGAATCACAAAAGAAAAAAATTGGGTTCAGTGTCCCTTTAAGCTGCAAATAGCCTCCTGCATCCCTTTCGATATCATGCAGAAGGAATGGTAAAAATGTATATTAAAATAAATATTGTTTCTGGTCACTGTGAAATGGCTGCCAAGCTCAGCCCACTGATGATATCACGATCTGCGCTGCATCTAGTCACTGTTGAATAGCATTGAGAGTCTTTTGAATCCAACTAGTGAGCCTTTTGTGATTGAATGCCATATGCAGCCCAGATCGTGATACCATCAGTGAGTGGAGCTTGGCAGCCATTTCAATATTCATATTAAAATAACTTTTTTACCATACCTGATGCATGATATAGAAAAGATGCAGGAAATTGTTTTCAGTTTAATCTAAGGTAAGACTTTAAAAATGACTAAAGTGTAGACTGTCCCTTTAAGGGAGCTGAGATTAAGGGATTTGCATACTTACCCTAGCGCCCTTCTTCTTCTTGCAGCAGCCTGGAACTTCTGGATTTCTTTCATGTAATTAGCAAGAGTCCATGAGCTAGTGACGTATGGGATATACATTCCCACCAGGAGGGGCAAAGTTTCCCAAACCTTAAAATGCCTATAAATACACCCCTCACCACACCCACAATTCAGTTTTACAAACTTTGCCTCCCGTGGAGGTGGTAAAGTAATTTTGTGCTAGATTCTTCGTTGATATGCGCTTTGCAGCAGGCTGGAGCCCGGTTTTCCTCTCAGAGTGCAGTGAATGTCAGAGGGATGTGAAGAGAGTATTGCCTATTTGAATACAATGGTCTTCCTCTAGGGGATCTATTTCATAGGTTCTCTGTTATCGGTCGTAGAGATTCATCTCTTACCTCCCTTTTCAGATCGACGATATACTCTTATGTACCATTACCTCTACTGATTCTCGTTTCAGTACTGGTTTGGCTATCTACTATATGTAGATGAGTGTCCTGGGGTAAGTAAAATCTTATTTTTTGTGACACTCTAAGCTATGGTTGGGCACTTTATATATAAAGTTCTAAATATATGTCTTTAAACTTATATTTGCCATGATTCAGGATAATCAGTATTCCTTTATAATTCAGACTGTCAGTTTCATTATTTGGGATAATGCATTTTAATTCAATTTATTTTTCATTACCTTGAAAATTCTCAATTGGCCATTTTCCCTGCGTGCTGTTAGGCTCGCGGGGGCAGAAAATGTTGCTTTTTATTGCGTCATTCTTGGCGCTGACTTTTTTGGCGCAAAAAAATTTGTCATTTCTGGCGCCATAGTTGACGCCGGAAGTTGTATTCTGTAAACGTCATTTTTTGACGCATGTGTATTCAGACATTTTTTTCCCGCCAAAAAATGTGGGCGTTGGTTTCGGCGTCAGAGGATGTGGCGTCATACTTTGCGCCAAAGAATATGGGCGTTGTATTTAGCGCCAATAATGTGGGCGTCATTTTTGGCGCCAAAAAATGTGGTTATTTAAATCTCACTTTTTTATTGCTTCTGGTTTTTAGAAGCTTATTATTTTGCATTTCTTTTCCCATTCCTGAAACTGTCATTTAAGGAATTTGATAATTTTGCTTTAAAGATTGTTTTTTTCTATTACATATTGCAAGATTTCTCTGTTCCTGTTTCAAAATTGTTCTAAGGGATTCCCTTTGACTGAGGTTCAGTCCCAGAGGCGTAACTAGAAACCACAGGGCCCAGGTGCAAGAATCTAAGAAGGGGCCCCCCCATCGCCCCTCCCCCTCCAAAAAAAGGTGAATTTAATACATTTTTTTTTATATATATTTAACACAGAAAAAAAATGTGAATCAGATTATATGTCTGCAAAAGGAGGTATCCTGTGCCTACAGTCTGTGACATGGTTTGACCCCCTATTACTGTATATATATATATATATATATATATATATATATATATATATAGTGACACTATTTAACCCCCCCAGTACTGTATATAGTAAGTTAGTGACATAGTCTGTAATCTGCCGGTGAGATGGCTGGCCTGACCCTACCTGCCCAGTACTTTATAAAGTGACCACAGTAGTCAGTGACATGGTCCACCCCCCATACTGTATATAGTGGTACTGTATAGTGACACTGTTTACCCCCTACCCCCCTATACTGTAGTAATAAGGTCTGTAATTTGCTGGTTCCACAAACATACACAAACACACATACATGCATAAATACACAGACAGTCACATACATACACACACACACATCCTACACACACACATAAACACCAATGGGTAAAATAGAAACACTAACCCCTGTAGTCATGTCACACTCACATGATATCAGTGCAGGCAGTGGTAGGTTAACGTTTTTTATTTAAAAAAAAAAAAAATATATATATATATATATATATATATATATATATATATATATATAAAAAATTTTATTTATTTTTTTAAGCTGGGCCCCCACCCTCAGGGGCCCAGTCGCACCTGCGACCTCTGCACCCCCTGTAGTTTCGCCCCTGTTCAGTCCTACCAAAGCTAAGTTCATTTATTTTAAAAATGTTATGAATGTTTTTCTTTAGCTATGGTTTGTAATAAGTTATCATGATAAACTTTTACATGCAGAATCCGTTAGTATTTATGCTTTATATATTTGCTATTCTTTTTACACCTTATGTTCAAGAATTACGTAGAAGATTTATAAGAATATTTTTCTGATTCTAGTTTAAAGGCTTTGTCTGACATCGTGCCTTCTAATAAAAAAATGTAGGTCTTTTTCAAACTTCTTTTTTAATTATTGCAGTTTCAAATGACCAACTACATAATGATTTATCCCTCTCTGATGATGTTTTTCTCATTTCAGAATTTTCTTCATCAGATTTAATGTAACAAAGCATGCAAAAAAGCAATCAAATTAGCCAAAATTGAAAATGAAAAATTAATTGCCAAGGATTCTAAGTCTAACCCTAAAAGGTTCTTTAAGTACATAAATAGCAAAAAATCTAAGAAGGATAATATAGGTACATTAAAATGCGTGGAGGGTAGCATGATAAATAATGACAGGGAGAAGGCTGAGGTACTAAACCAGTTTTTTTCTTCAGTATACACAAGAGAGGAACTATTGAATCATACTTTGGAACAGAATAGAACATGCCAGTCCATACCACTAACTGGGTTTTGTTTAGAGGATATCAGGAAAAAACTGGAAAATATTAAGGTAAATAAAACTCCAGGCCCAGATGGAATACACCCAAGGGTGTTAAGGGAACTTAGCACTGTTATAGACAAACCTTTACTCTTAATTTTTCAAGACTCATTATCCTCAGGCATGGTACCCCAGGATTGGCGTAAAGCTGATGTGGTGCCACTCTTCAAAAAGGGAAGCAGGGATGATCCAGGAAGCTATAGACCAGTTAGTCTGACATCAATAGTGGGGAAGATATTTGAAGGGATTATAAGGGATTATATTGATGAGCATATTCGTGTAAACAAGATTATGAGTTCTAATCAGCATGGCTTTAGGAGAAATAGATCATGTCAAACTAATCTAATTAGATTCTACGAGGAAGTAAGTAAAAATATAGATAAAGGGGAATCAGTTGATGTGATATACTTAGATTTTGCAAAGGCATTTGATACAGTGCCACATGAGAGATTAATGCACAAAATTAAGGGACTGGGAATAGCTGAAAATGTTAGCTCATGGATAAATAACTGGATAAAAGATAGGGAGCAACGAGTAGTAGTAAATGGATCATACTCAGATTGGACAAAGGTAATCAGTGGCGTCCCCCAGGGATCAGTACTGGGCCCTGTTCTTTTTAATATTTTTATAAATGACTTGGAGCAAGGATTAAATAGCGACATCTCTATTTTTGCAGATGATACTAAGTTAAGTAAGGTCATAAGGTCAGAGCAGGATGAACTCTCTTTACAAAGGGATTTGCTAAAATTAGAACTATGGGCAAGTGAATGGAAAATTAGATTTAATACGGAAAAATGCAAGGTTCTACATTTTGGAAGTAAAAATAAGCAGGCTACGTATTTTTTAAATGGGACAAGACTTAGCCAAACACAGGAGGAAAGGGATTTGGGAGTAGTAATAGATAACAAGCTAAAGATGGGTGCACAATGCAGGGCAGCGGCTTCAAAGGCTAATAAGATACTAGCATGTATTAAAAGAGGCATTGATTCAAGGGAGGAAAGCATAATTCTGTCATTATATAAAGCCCTGGTAAGACCTCACCTTGAGTTTGGAGTGCAGTTCTGGGGACCAATTGCTAAAAAAGATATTGCAGAACTAGAAAAAGTTCAGAGAAGGGCCACAAAGCTAATAAGGGGATTGGAGAAATTAACCTATGAGGAGAGACTAGCCAAACTGGGTCTGTTTTCTTTAGAAAAAAGGCGCTTGAGAGGTGACATGATTACTTTATATAAATATATTCAAGGCCCATATACAGAGATGGCAGAAGCTCTGTTTATTCCAAGAAAATTGTTTCTGACAAGAGGTCATAATTTAAGGTTGGAGGAAAGGAGATTTAATCTCCTGCAACGGAAACGTTTTTTCACTGTAAGAGCAATAAAATTGTGGAACTCATTAGGTAGTGAATGCCAATACCATAGATACATTTAAAAATAGTCTGGATAAATTTCTGTATATAAACAAAATTCATGGTTATGATTGCTAGTATTAAATGGGTCACATTTTAATGGGGTTATTTAAGCTTAACTGGAGCTTTTTGTATGTATTTTAGATTTGTATAGGTTGAACTCGATGGACTTCAGTCTTTTTTCAACCTTATCTACTATGTTACTATGTTAGATATTGACACTATCAAATCCACTTTTTTATTTTTAAAGTACATTTGTTCTTTGTTGAAAAGGTGTTGATTATTTTGGATATTAAGGTAATTAGTTCTTTCCAGACTAACTAACATTTTATTTCTGCTTATTTATTCTTCTGTATTTTCAGAGGTTTTTTTCCAGTTCCTCAGAATAGGCTGGGAATTTTTCTTTTATTCCTTCTTTAAAGGATTTAAATTATATTCTTTGCCGGCAATTCATTTCAATTTTGATGGTTCTCCAATTTAATGGGGCTATCTCTACTCCTGCTAATTATGCTATTGTTTCTATAGCAAAATAGTATTTATTTTTCCTTTAGATGGTTGTATCCTATTTAAGGAAAATTATTTTTCACCTGTGATTTATTTGAATGATGTTGCAATTGCTTCATTTATTCTGTTTACTTTAAATTTAAGTATCAGATTATGTTTTATTTAGCATTGTTAAGGGACAAAGTCTTCTGCTCATTTGAGGTTCAGACTGGGTGCTGTTGCATTTGTCTTGTTGTCTTGCATTTGTTTATGCAAGTCTGGTGTTGACTGGTCCTTTAACTGGATTAACATGCTAATGATCTCATTTGTATCTTCATTTTATTGAATATTTTCACAAATGAGGTTTAATCTATGTTTTTAGCTAGAAGAATTTTGTGATTTCTAAAAATCCTTATTTCTTTTTTCCAAGATAATCAGTTATTTGATTCATTTCTTAACTGTTACTCTGGGCTTCAAGATTGAGTTCTAAGAATAAAACTTTGAGCTTATTTTAGTTCGGTTGTTCTTACTCAGGAACAAAATTCTAAATTCTTATCCAAGTAACATGTTTTTAATTGGAAGTTTTTTGGTTCTATTCGGTCCAAATTTCTTAGATTTTGGTGTAGAATAAAATTTAGAGTTAAACCGTCTATGAGAAGTCTTTTTCTCTCTTTTATATTCCAGCTATTCCAGTAAGGCTAACATTTTCCTATATATTTTGGGTAATGTTGAAGTGCGGCTGATCACCTGTTGGGGCTCAAGCGCTGCTCAGATCTGGAATCTTCTGGGGTATTTATTCCTGTTCCATTTTTAGGAACTGGGTTTTGAGGTTTTTATTTAAAACTATTCATTGTTCCAAAGATAGAAAATCTTTTGGTATTTATATGGTCTATTCTGCCTTTTTTTGGTCAGTGATAGCATTATTTGTTTTCGTTAGATACAATAGATGCATATCTTCATTTTCTGTTTTCATTCAGATTATTTTTAATTTCTGAGACTACGGAATCTCATATGATTCAACTTTGTTTTTTCAAGACATGGTTAGAGGAGCTTTTTTATCAAAAGCTCTTGATTCCTCACACAAGGGTCACCTTTTTTAGGTTTCCAGATAGATTGTGTCACTGTCTTTGTCTCTAACAGACAAGTGACTTTTTTATTGGGTTCTGTCTGTCGTTACCTTCAGTCTCTATTATTTCCATTTTTTTATGCTGAATAATGGTGCATGGATTCTAGGATTTCACTTTTTAAATCTTCGAATTCTATGTTTATCTATCTTTGATTAGGTGGTTAAAATCACCATCATTTAGTTCTACAGGTCTCTCAACCTAGACCATGATCTCTATAGATGCGAGTCTTTTAGGTTGGGAGGCTCTCTGAGGTTCTCTGTCAGCACAAGGGGTTTGGAAATCTCAGGAGGCGAGATTACCATTTGATATTTTGGAACTCCGTGCATTCCCAGAGTTCTTCAGTTGGTTTCTTTTGAAGAAGAGACGTTTATTGTTTTTTTCAGACATTATCACATCTGTGGTGTATGTCATTCATCAGGGTGTGACTATCAGTCTTTAGACTGTGACAAAAGTATCTCGGATATTTGCTTGGGCTAAATCCAGCTCCTATCTAAATTCTGGGGTCCTTTTCCCAGGTATAGACGTTTGGGAAGTGGATTATCTCTGTTTATCAAGCTTTACATCCGGGAGAATGGTCTTTACCCAGATATGTTTTTCAATTTTTCAGATGTGAGGGCTTCCAGAAATAGATCTGTTGGCCTCTCGTCTTAACAAGGAACTTCCCAGGGGCCTATTTCAGGTCCGGGGATCCTCAGGCGGAAGTAGCGTATGCATTGACACTTCCTTGGAATTATCATTCTGTCTATATCCTCCGCCTCTAGTTCTTCCAAAATTCTAATGGAGCGTTCGTTTGTTCTGCTGGTGGTTCCAGCATGGCCTCACAGGTTTTGGTATGCGGATCTCATTTGGATGGCCAGTTGCCAACCTTGGACATTTCCGTTAAGACCAGACTTTTTATCTCAAAGCCCATTTTTCCATCAGGATCTCAAATCATTTAATTTGAAGGTATGGAGATTGAACGTTTGATTCTTAGTCATAGAGGTTTCTCTGACTCAGTGATTAATACTATGTTACAGGTTTGTAAATCTATCTCTAGAAAGATTTATTATCGAGTTTGGAAGACTTTCATTTCTTGGTGTTCTTCTCATAAATTCTTTTGGCATTCTTTTAGAATTCCTAGAATTTTACAATTTTTAAGGTTGGTTTAGATAAGGTTTTGTCTGCAAGTTCTTTGAAAGGACAAATCTCTACTCTTTCTGTTCTTTTTCACGGAAAGATTGCTATTCATTCTGATATTCATTGTTTTGTACAGGCTTTGGCTTGTATCAAACCTGTCATTAAGTCAATATCTCCTCCTTGGAGTCTCAATTTGGTACTGAGGGCTTTACAGGCTCCTCCGTTTGAACCTTTGCGTTCTCTGGACATTAAAATTATTTTCTTGGAAAGTATTGTTCCTTTTGGTTATCTCTTCTGCTAGAAGAGTTTCTGAGTTTTCTGCTCTTTCTTGTGGATCTCCTTTTCTGATTTTCATCAGGGTAAGGCAGTGTTCCTTCCTGTTATTCATTATTTTGTTCAGGCTTTGGTTCTTATCAAACCTGTCATTAAGCCAATTTCTCCTCCTTGGAGTTTTAATTTGGTTCTAAAGGCTTTACAGGCTCTTCTATTTGAGCATATGTTTTCTCTAGACATTATTTACTTTCATGGAAAGTATTGTTCTTTTTAGACATCTCTTCAGCGAGAACAATTTTTAATTATCTGTTCTTTCTTGTGAGTCTCCTTTTCTGATTTTTTCATCAGGATAAGGTGGTTTTGCTATCCTCATTTCAATTCTTACCTAAAGTTGGGATTTCTATCAACATTAGGGAGGAATTATTGTCTTTTCCTAAGACTTCTTTGGTAAGATTCTTACTTTCTTTGGATATGGTAAGAGTTTTGAAATCTTATGTTGAAGCTATTCAGATTTCAGATAGTCTTCTAGTCTATTTGTTATCTTTTCTGGTGTTAGGAAGGTCAAAAGGCTTCTGCCATTTATTTGGCATCTTGCTTAAACTTTTGATTCATCATGCTTATTTGGAGTCGGGTGGATTCCCGCCTCGGAGGATTATGGCTCATTCTACTAGGTAAGTTTCTACTTCCTGGGTTTTTTAAGAATGAAGCTTCTGTGGATCAGGTTTGCAAAGCAATGACTTGGTTTTCTTTGAATACTTTTTGATGTTTTCTCTTCTTTAGAAGCAGTTTTGGTAGAATGGTACTTCAGGCAGCTGTTTCAGATTGATTCTTCTGCTTATATTTTCAGTTTTTTTCATTATAAAAATTGAAACTTTTTTGATTTGGGTAGTTTATTAATTTTTCAGCGGAATTGGCTGTCTTCATTTTATCCCTCCCTCTCTAGTGACTCTTGCGTGGAAGTTCCACATCTTGGGTATTTATTATCCCATATGTCACTAGCTGATGGACTCTTGCTAATTACATGAAAGAAAACATAATTTATGTAAGAACTTACCTGATAAATTCATTTCTTTCATATTAGCAAGAGTCCATGAGGCCCACCCTTTTTTTGTGGTGGTTATGATTTTCTGTATAAAGCACAATTATTCCAATTCCTTATTTTTTTTTATGCTTTCGCTCCTTTTTTATCACCCCACTTCTTGGCTATTCATTAAACTGAATTGTGGGTGTGGTGAGGGGTGTATTTATAGGCATTTTAAGGTTTGGGAAACTTTGCCCCTCCTGGTAGGAATGTATATCCCATACGTCACTATCTCATGGACTCTTGCTAATATGAAAGAAATGAATTTATCAGGTAAGTTCTTACATAAATTATGTTTTCCTGGTCTTAGTGACACCACAATTGCCAGATTTCCTCTCTGATGTCTAACAGCTCGACCATCTCATAAAGACCTCTAATGTAGGGGGGGCACAATAAGTATTGGAAAGCAGCCCCCTAAGAATGACAACATATAGTCTTCATCTGCTCTAAAGCTATTGCCTTTAAGCCACATGTTGTCATTCACCCTTAAAGGGTTAATTTAGAAAAAGAAAAATACTTTCAGACATTTAAAATTTATTCTTTGAAATGTTCTTTTAGCCTAGTTGGAATGAGATTTAGGTTTGTTGCTTTCGTAATGAACTCTCTTAAATGGATATGAAACCCCAAAAATTAGCATACAGGTTGTTGAAGAGATATCTAGGTAGGTTTCTGTAGCCCTACATAACAGGAAATAATGCTGTCTAGTGCTATTGCAAACAGGACCGTCTTTAACACAGGGCAAAAGGGGTAGATGCCCAGGGTCCAGTCTTTGTTGAGGGACCCAAGAGTCCTAGACTGTTCATGCCAGACTGCTGATGTCATGTGACATGAGACAAACACACAGTCAGTCCTAATACTGTCACAGTCAAAAGTTCTCTGCTTATATTTATTTGTGAGAGATTGTGACAGACCGTATTGCAATTTATTTCATTTTTTTTGTTAATGATTAGTCCAGCAGTGGATAATCCACTGCTGGGCTAATAATTTTAAAAAAAATATAAAATAAATGGATTTAGTTGTTTTTTGGGGTGTTGGGGTAGAGAGCGAAATTGCAAGGGGGGGAGGGGCAAAGAAAATGTTTGCCCATGGTCCAGTCAATATTAAAGATGGCCCTGATTGCTAATGGCTCACATTTTTGCAAAACTGTGCACGTTCCTGTCCCTACTTTTTAACAAAAGACACCAAAAGAACAAAGACAATTTGATAATAGAAGTAAATTAGACATTTGTTTAAAATGTAATGCTCTATCTGAATTATGAATGATTTTGGGGTTTATGTTTCCTTAAATAAGTTTTTATGTAACTTCAGATTTAACATGTTTATTATGTTCTGATACAAAAATAACAAACCACTGAAATCCGGATTTCGTTCTGTAGATTGTCACTTTTCTAACACACTGTATTATGGAATAAATATCAAAATCAGTTGTGTCATAGTTTATATTACACAATAACTTAATCATTGTTATTTTATGTAAACAATTTCTGAAGTATTATTTCTAAAGGTAATTTTTACAGAACAAATTGTACTTCGCATACCAGATAACTCCTTATATGCTCGAAACATTTTGTAAAGTAGTTTATGGTATATTACATTTCCTACTTTCCAATTTACTTCTATTATCAATTTTCTTTGTTTTCTTGTTATCCTTTGTTGAAAAGCAGGAATGTAAGTTCAGAAGTCTGCACGTCTGCAACGGTTTTGCAACAATGTTATACAGTATCCCACAAAAGTGAGTACACCCCTCACATTTTTGTCAATATTTTATTATATCTTTTCATTTGACAACACTGAAGAAATGTACAATGTAAAGTAGTGAGTGTACAGCCTGTATAACAGTGTAAATTTGCTGTCCCCTCAAAATAACTCAACACACAGTCATTAATGTCTAAACCGTTGGCAACAAAAGTGCGTACACCCCTAAGTGAAAATGTCCAAATTAGGCCCAAAGTGTCAATATTTTGTGTGGCCACCAGTACTGCTTTAACCCTCTTGGGTATGGAGTACACCAGAGCTTCACAGGTTGTCACTGGAGTCCTCTTCCACTCCTCCATGACGACATCACAGAGCTGGTGGATGTTAGAGGCCTTGCGCTCCCCAACCTTCCATTTGAGGATGCTCAATAGGGTTTAGGTCTGGAAACATGCTTGGCCAGTCCATTACCTTTACCCTCGGCTTCTTTAGCAAGGCAGTGGTCGTCTTGGAGGTGTGTTTGGGGCCGTTATCATGTTGGAATACTGCCCTGCGGACCAGTCTCTGAAGGGAAGGGATCATGCTCTGCTTCAGTATGTCACAGTACATGTTGGCAGTCATGGCTCCCTCAATGAACTGCAGCTCCCCAGTGCTGGCAGCACTCATGCAGGCCCAGACCATGACACTCCCACCACCATGCTTGACTGTAGGCAAAACACACTTGTCTTTGTACTCCTCACCTGGTTGCCACCACACGCTTGAAACCATCTGAACCAAATAAGTTTATCTTGGTCTCATCGGACCACAGGACATGGTTCCAGTAATCCATGTCCTTAGTCTGCTTGGCTTTAGCAAACTGTTTGCGGACTTTCTTGTGCATCATCTTTAGAAGAGGCTTCCTTCTGGGACGACAGCCATGCAGACCAATTTGATGCAGTGTGCAGCGTATGGTCTGAGCACTGACAGGCTGACCCCCATCCCTTCAACCTCTGCAGCAATGCTGGCAGCACTCATACGTCTATTTTCCAAAGACAACCTCTGGATATGACACTGAGCATGTGCAGTCATCTTCTTTGGTCGACCATGACAAAGCCTGTTCTGAGTGGAACCTGTCCTGTGCAACCGCTGTATGGTCTTACCCACAATGCTGCAGCTTAGTTTCAGGGTCTTGGCAATCTTCTTATAGCCTAGCCCATCTTAATGTAGAGCAACAATTCTTTTTTTCAGATCCTCAGAGAGTTATTTGCCATGAGGTGCCATGTTGAACTTCCAGTGACCAGTATGAGAGAGTGTGAGAGCGATAACACCAACTTTTAAACACCTGCTTCCCATTCACACCTGAGACCTTGTAACACTAATGAGTCACATGACACCGGGGAGGGAAAATGACTAATTGGGCCCAATTTGGACATTTCTGCTAAGGGGTGTACTCACTTTTGTTGCCAACGGTTTAAACATTAATGGCTGTGTGTTGAGTTATTTTGAGCGGACAGCAAATTTACACTGTTATACAGGCTGTACACTCACTACTTTACATTGTAGCAAAGTGTCATTTCTTCAGTTTTGTCACATAAAGATATAATAAAATGTTTAAAAAATGTGAGGGGTGTACTCACTTTTGTGGGATACTGCATATTAGCAAGAACACTAGATGGCAGCACTATGTCTTGTTATGTAGTGCTCCAGTTGTGCACGCTACCTATCTCTTTAAAAAGAATAACAAAAGAACAAAGCAAATTTAATAATAGAAGTAAATTAGAGTGTCGGTATATACGAGGTTACAAAATTATTATTTATTATTATCTTAGCAATAACCTCCAAGAAAATGTTGGTAACGGAGCGCCCGTTACACCTATTGGCGGAGAGTAAGTCACATGACCGGATGACGTCAGACGCTGACAAAAGGTACGAAGAAGAGCGAGCTACAGGGATTAATGAAGTAAAGGAAATATCCCTTATAAGCCCTGTGAACTAGCAGCTTGGAGGCTCGTGGACTACAGGGAGAAAGGTGAGAATTAGTATTTGCTTGTATTGCTGGTGACGAGTCAAGGACCGTATTGGGGGTGTCAATGGAGCGGCAAGGTAATTTTGACATTGAATACATTATATGTTTCTCTGGCAAATAGTCAAATTACCTCAAGGAACTGACATTACCACTTTGCTATAATTACAGCATACAGTTTTATAAAACACTGTGGATTGTGAGACATTTATTTAAGCCTACTAGCTTATAATTAAGCTTACAAATAAAACAAGACAATCACTCCCAAATAATAGAAACACAGTACTGGGATATTGAAGTTAATTGTCATAATTATGGCCACAAACAATTTTTATTTTTATTTTTTTTATTGAGGTTAAATAGCAATACAGCAAAAAAGCAATATACATATTCAGTAGTACAGAGAAGAAAGTAGAATATCTCCTAATAGTACAAGCAACAAAAATATATACTAAAATATATAATCCAGAAACTGAATATTACCAGCTACTGCTTCATATGGGTATAAACCAGCATCTATGTTAGTCAGCACATGTATATATGAAGCAATATACACATTTAGTAGTACAGATAGGAGAGTAGAATATCTCATGAAAGTACAGGCAACATAATTATACTGAAATATATAATCAAGGAACTGAATAGTACCCGCTATTGCTTAATATGGGTATAAACTAGCATATATGTTAGTCAGCACATGTATATATGCAACCTCATTTTTCCTATACAGAGCATTCCAGATAGGGAGGGGGATATTGATAATAGGTTAGCAAAGTATATCAAGACTTATAGTGACATAGGGGCAACTATCAGGATAAAATTCCACATATTTGAGAGCAGACTCTATTGGGAAGAGGGGGATAAAGAGGCAACGCATACTATGTAAATTATGAAGAAATACGCCTGAGGTCAAAGTATGGGAACTAAATAGATAGTAAGGCCTAGGTCTTAGCACTACTCTGTAGTCTCCTCAATCATGGGATAGGGGTGTAGTACTCGGGAATACACAATACTTAATATTATAGCAGAAAATTGATTCAACCTAGTATTAACAAACCTGATACAATCAACAAGAATACTGGCACATGTGTATTAGCAACTGATACTGCTTAGCATCTAAGTTCAATAGTTCTAACATTCGATCTTGCACTATAATAAAGCTCAGAAGGTCTCACACCTATGTATAGAGAACATATGTAAATTTAGCATGGGGATACAGCTCTAATTCCATGTAATGGTATTTCCCACGGCACTGCCATCTGCATAAACTTTCCTCTGAGGAGAGACAATAATATAACTGACATTTTAGAGAGCATGTGAGAAAACATCGTACAAAGGAGCAAATAAAATATAACGTCATTTTCCCCAGAAATCTTTCTCCATCTAGGATAACATGAGTCCAGGGCAAAAGGGGAAAGTAAACATAGTTATGTCCTTGTAGAGCTGCGGCATACTAAAACAGCGCTATAAGCTCCCAGCTCACCCATAACATAAGGTCAGATTGAGAGCCGCGTTAGGCAAAAAGTCACACTATAGTATCCTCCAGATATATTGATGCGAGTGGGTAAGTTGCGACAATATATTCCATGTGTCTCAAACCCACCAAACTGTGTCACAGCATTCTCACCCCACTCCGATCCTGATACAGCAGACATCATGAATTGTGGGCCTGTCCTCTATCTCCACCATCTCCAGATCACGGGGCTTCAGTGTTAGAGAGGCCGATACCATAATCGCCGCATCAGAGCCCCACATGATTGCCACCTCCGCAGCTACCTTCCCGGCAGCCGGTCTATAGTTCGATAGCAGCTTCCAACCATATTCCTTCGCACTCCATGCCATATATGGAGATATGCGCGTTAGGAGAGCTCGCACTTGTGGATCCCTTAGCTCGGTGCTGCTGCGTGTAGGATATACATTGTCCTGCACCTGAGGGACGGCCGCAGCCCCCAGGGTCAGGGAGGAACTAGGCAGCTCAGGGTATCTTCTGTCTCGCTGGTTTGACTCCAAAGCTTGTGAAGGCAGCACCGTGGGCAGCAAGTAAGCCATCTTTGTAAATTGAGGAGGCTGGAGTATAGGATCGAGAGCCTCAAGCACTGCTGCCTTAAAGTCTGTAAAAATAGCCTGCAGTTTTTGCGAGATGTCCTCCATGGTAAAAGCCCCTATGTAGGGAAATGTTATTACTTCAGCACAACTGGCTGGAAAGACTGATTATTCAGAATAATGGGGGGGTAGAGACAAGTACAGGCCGCTCCCGGTTCTCTGCTGCGTACTTACTCGATTACTGGCTGCCTGTTCTTGAAGATATATAAATAACATATGCCGCTGCTCTAGGAATAATGCTCGTCACAGTTCTTATCAAGAAACCAAGATCTGACAGCTTTTGGAGAGGCAAACAGCAGTTTTGTCAGCTCCCACAGTCAGACAGAGTTTAACAAGCAGCCATCTTGGTCGATGGTTAGACACGCCCCCCACAAACAATTTTTATTCTTTACTGTCCCTGGAAGAATTTGAAAAAAAACAGACCTACACTTAAGGACACATTTAATCCTGATAAAGAGGCTAAAGATATATCAGAAGTATTTTTGATTATGAAGAGAGCGCTGATAAAAGAATATCAATTGTGGTGGGATAAAAGATCCTTGGAAAAAATATGTGGACATTAAAATGATACCACAAGGTTTGAGATTAAAAAAGAGACCCTCATTTCTAGTAATAGATGATGCCTTTTTACAGGAGTGGAATGACATACTTACAGATTGCTCCATAAGGCTAATGCTTCTCATCATTAAACACAAGGAATAAAAACTAATAGAAGCTAGGAAACATATATAAATTATTCAGAAGGACCTTAATCAGTTTGTTGATCACAGTCATTATATGAAGCTAGAATCTACTTAGACAAACTGTTGATAATATGAAAAGAGACATAGATAAATTGAAGTTCCGGAAGTTTTCTAGAGACTCTGAGGAATATACCAAGAATAGAGTCTATCAGAATAGGCCCCAACAGAACAGGAGAAATAGACGATAGAGGAGACAGAAAAAAGGAGGCAATATTGATGTAAATGGACACTCCAGCCAACTAAACACACAGGCCAAGAAACAAGTTACATTTTCAGATACTGATCCTGATTCTAATGATGATGGTGATGTTCAAGAATTTGTGGACTTTATGACCAGTGGTCCCTCATCTGATGAGGTTGGACCTAGCTATGATTCTGATGATGGGCCAATGGTGGGCCTGCATCCCCCTTCAGTTCAGTTACCTGCCACTGCTAGTGGTGGAATACTTAAACATAAAGCCAAACATACACATAGAAATAGATATGTTAAGGCCTTGGATAGTGATACTAGCTCTATACAGGGTGTACACATAGACAAGCAACAGGATTTTCACGAGGCAGGGGCTGGACAGGGAGGAGGGGGGAGAGGAGGGAACAGCGTAACCCAGTTAACACAGGGAGATCAACAACCCATGAACCAGAGAGAACTATACTCTCTGAGGAGAGGGAGGCAGAACAAATACAAAGTCTAAAGGTCATTATTCTTTCTTCAGCAGAATTAAATCATGAAGAGCTGGCGGTTCTGAAATTAGGATTGAACTATGTTCCATCCACAGACTTTAATGTGTTTGAAACCATAATAGATGTTAACAAATTTATTCGAACTCTAACTTTGAAAAAATATTTCAGTACAGAGAGTTCAGAACAACAGAGTGTCCAAACACATAGTCAAGTGGAGGGGACAGTAGCTTATGATCATTTTCTTGTAGATGACACTATTGATTTTTTATCACTATATCAATTGGAACTAGAAAGTAGAGGAGCATTGGATAATAAAAGTTCACATATTGGTTATAAGCCTAAATCAATATTTTACCCTATTCAAAATAGGGGACACATATTAGAACAATTCCATTGAAGAGTTGAGGAGGACCTAGTTAAACTCAAATCAGAGGGAAAAATAAAAAGGGGCAATCTTACTTACAAACAAAAGATAGGTCTCAAAAAACTCAAAGAAAGAGATGACATAGTGATAAAAAACTCCGATAAGGGAGGATCCATAGTTGTCATGGATAGGTCTGCTTACATTAGGGAAGCACTTAGACATCTAGAGGATAAAGACGTTTACACAATACTTCCTCAAAATCCGGTTTTAACATATGGAAGAGAACTGAAAAGTTTGTTGGATGATGGGATGATATTGGGGTGATTGACCAAGTGACCTTTGAATATTTGATGGTGGAGAAACCGATTACACCAATCTTCCACCATCTTCCAAAGGTACACAAGTCAATTGAAGACGTCAAATGACGTCTGATTGTATCAGGGATCGGATCATTGTTTGAAAATTTGTCAGACTGGATAGAATCCCTACTACAACCCATAGTTTAGAAATTACCATCCTTCCTCAAAGATACCAAACATCTTCTCAACCTAACTGAGGGCTTTATTTGGAATGACACCTACAGTTGGCTTACTATAGATGTGGTAGGCTTATATTCAGCAATACCACATAAAGAAGGGCTAGAAGCCACAAAAATTATGCTCAATATGTTTAGCAATTATGATGAAAGTCTGAAAGCCTTTATTATAAGGACATTACAGTTTTTGTTGACACATAATTATTTTGAGTTTAATGGAGTGTATTATCTGCAGAGACATGGGACAGCTATCGGGGCCAAATTTTCCCCGGCATTTGCCAACATCTATATGGGATGGTGGGAGCTGTCCCATGTCTTTGCAGATACAAATCCCTATAGGAGAAGTATTGTTGCATATAAGCAATTTATTGATGACCTTTTGGTGGTGTGGTTGGGAACCGAGTCTGAATACCATAAGTTTATGGATTACTTAAACCACAATGAATTGGGTCTTCAGTTTACAGCTGTATATAGTAAACACAAGGTAGCTTACCTAGATGTTGAATTGGAAGGTGATACTATAAAGAAAAAATTGACATAATTGTTATATATTAAACCAATAACTGTGAATGCCCTGCTCCATGCCAAGAGTTGCCATCTCCGTCATATGAATTATGGGGTGACTAAAGGACAATTCATACGAATCAAGAGGAATTGTTCAGAGGAGAAAGAATTTCTGGCAGAGAGCAGGGCATTATGGAGTAAGTTAAAAGCCAGGGGGTACCCAGATGGACCCATAAGAAAAGCGTACAGGGAGGTCTTGAGAATACCTAGAACTGACCTATTAAAACTTAAAATGAGTAGAGAGAGTACAAATAAAAGGGAAACAAGTCAGATCTCTTTTATTACTACATACTCCAATCAATATAGGGAGGTATGTAACATTATCAAAAAGAATCTACCAATTCTCAAAGCTGATGACCTTCTTAAGAAAGTTATAGATAAGGGCTGTAGGTTTATCTCAAAAAGGAATATTACTAATGGGAATCTGGTTTCACCCAGTGCTCTAAGAAAACCAAGGAAACAGAGCAGCTGGCTCACTAGTAAAGGTCATTACAAATGTGGTACACACAGCTGCATAGCATGCAGCCATGCTCTGAAAAATAGGGTGTTTCAGTCACACTATACACAACAGGTATTTGACTGTAATTTTTGCACTAATTTCCGTTCAGAATACGCAGTGTATATGATAACCTGTACCTCCTGTGAGAAACAGTATGTAGGGTGCACGACACAGGAAACACGTGTCAGGATACGTGAACACCTAAATGATATAGAGGGAGGCAGGACGGTAATGGGTGCATCAAAACACTTTGGCCTAGATTTAGAGTTCGGCGGTAGCCGTCAAAACCAGCGTTAGAGGCTCCTAACGCTGGTTTTGGCCGCCCGCTGGTATTTGGAGTCAGTGATTAAAGGATCTAACGCTCACTTTACAGCCGCGACTATTCCATACCGCAGATCCCCCTATGCCATTTGCGTAGCCTATCTTTTCAATGGGATCTTTCTAACGCTGGTATTTAGAGTCGTTTCTGCAGTGAGCGTTAGAGCTCTAACGACAAGATTCCAGCCGCCTGAAAATAGCAGGAGTTAAGAGCTTTCTGGCTAACGCCGGTTCATAAAGCTCTTAACTACTGTACCCTAAACTACACTAACACCCATAAACTACCTATGTACCCCTAAACCGAGGTCCCCCCACATCGCCGCCACTCGATTAAAATTTTTAACCCCTAATCTGCCGACCGCCACCTACGTTATACTTATGTACCCCTAATCTGCTGCCCCTAACACCGCCGACCCCTGTATTATATCTATTAACCCCTAACTTGCCCCCCACAACGTCGCCGCAAGCTACTTAAAATAATTAACCCCTAATCTTCCGACCGCAAATCGCCGCCACCTACGTTATCCCTATGTACCCCTAATCTGCTACCCCTAACATCGCCGACCCCTATGTTATATTTATTAACCCCTAATCTGCCCCCCTCAACGTCGCCGACACCTACCTACACTTATTAACCCCTAATCTGCCGAGCGGACCTGAGCGCTACTATAATAAAGTTATTAACCCCTAATCCGCCTCACTAACCCTATCATAAATAGTATTAACCCCTAATCTGCCCTCCCTAACATCGCCGACACCTACCTTCAATTATTAACCCCTAATCTGCCGACCGGAGCTCACCGCTATTCTAATAAATGTATTAACCCCTAAAGCTAAGTCTAACCCTAACACTAACACCCCCCTAAGTTAAATATAATTTTTATCTAACGAAATAAATTAACTCCTATTAAATAAATTATTCCTATTTAAAGCTAAATACTTACCTGTAAAATAAATCCTAATATAGCTACAATATAAATTATAATTATATTATAGCTATTTTAGGATTAATATTTATTTTACAGGCAACTTTGTAATTATTTTAACCAGGTACAATAGCTATTAAATAGTTAAGAACTATTTAATAGTTACCTAGTTAAAATAATAACAAATTTACCTGTAAAATAAATCCTAACCTAAGATATAATTAAACCTAACACTACCCTATCAATAAAATAATTAAATAAACTACCTACAATTACCTACAATTAACCTAACACTACACTATCAATAAATTAATTAAACACAATTGCTACAAATAAATACAATTAAATAAACTATCTAAAGTACAAAAAATAAAAAAGAACTAAGTTACAGAAAATAATAAAATATTTACAAACATAAGAAAAATATTACAACAATTTTAAACTAATTACACCTACTCTAAGCCCCCTAATAAAATAACAAAGCCCCCCAAAATAAAAAATTCCCTACCCTATTCTAAAATACAAATATTACAAGCTCTTTTACCTTACCAGCCCTGAACAGGGCCCTTTGCGGGGCATGCCCCAAGAATTTCAGCTCTTTTGCCTGTAAAAAAAAACATACAATACCCCCCCCAACATTACAACCCACCACCCACATACCCCTAATCTAACCCAAACCCCCCTTAAATAAACCTAACACTACCCCCCTGATGATCTTCCTACCTTGTCTTCACCATGCCAGGTTCACCGATCCGTCCTGGCTCCAAGATCTTCATCCAACCCAAGCGGGGGCTAGACATCCACTGAAGAAGTCCAGAAGAGGGTCCAAAGTCTTCCTCCTATCCGGCAAGAAGAGGACATCCGGACCGGCAAACATCTTCTCCAAGCGGCATCTTCTATCTTCTTCCATCCGATGACGACCGGCTCCATCTTGAAGACCTCCAGCGCGGATCCATCCTCTTCTTCCGACGACTAGACGACGAATGACGGTTCCTTTAAGGGACGTCATCCAAGATGGCGTCCCTCGAATTCCGATTGGCTGATAGGATTCTATCAGCCAATCGGAATTAAGGTAGGAATTTTCTGATTGGCTGATGGAATCAGCCAATCAGAATATAGTTCAATCCGATTGGCTGATCCAATCAGCCAATCAGATTGAGCTCGCATTCTATTGGCTGTTCCGATCAGCCAATAGAATGCGAGCTCAATCTGATTGGCTGATTGGATCAGCCAATCGGATTGAACTATATTCTGATTGGCTGATTCCATCAGCCAATCAGAAAATTCCTACCTTAATTCCGATTGGCTGATAGAATCCTATCAGCCAATCGGAATTCGAGGGACGCCATCTTGGATGACGTCCCTTAAAGGAACCGTCATTCGTCGTCTAGTCGTCGGAAGAAGAGGATGGATCCGCGCTGGAGGTCTTCAAGATGGAGCCGGTCGTCATCGGATGGAAGAAGATAGAAGATGCCGCTTGGAGAAGATGTTTGCCGGTCCGGATGTCCTCTTCTTGCCGGATAGGAGGAAGACTTTGGACCCTCTTCTGGACTTCTTCAGTGGATGTCTAGCCCCCGCTTGGGTTGGATGAAGATCTTGGAGCCAGGACGGATCGGTGAACCTGGCATGGTGAAGACAAGGTAGGAAGATCATCAGGGGGGTAGTGTTAGGTTTATTTAAGGGGGGTTTGGGTTAGATTAGGGGTATGTGGGTGGTGGGTTGTAATGTTGGGGGGGGGGGTATTGTATGTTTTTTTTTACAGGCAAAAGAGCTGAAATTCTTGGGGCATGCCCCGCAAAGGGCCCTGTTCAGGGCTGGTAAGGTAAAAGAGCTTGTAATATTTGTATTTTAGAATAGGGTAGGGAATTTTTTATTTTGGGGGGCTTTGTTATTTTATTAGGGGGCTTAGAGTAGGTGTAATTAGTTTAAAATTGTTGTAATATTTTTCTTATGTTTGTAAATATTTTATTATTTTCTGTAACTTAGTTCTTTTTTATTTTTTGTACTTTAGATAGTTTATTTAATTGTATTTATTTGTAGCAATTGTGTTTAATTAATTTATTGATAGTGTAGTGTTAGGTTAATTGTAGGTAATTGTAGGTATTTTATTTAATTATTTTATTGATAGGGTAGTGTTAGGTTTAATTATATCTTAGGTTATGATTTATTTTACAGGTAAATTTGTTATTATTTTAACTAGGTAACTATTAAATAGTTCTTAACTATTTAATAGCTATTGTACCTGGTTAAAATAATTACAAAGTTGCCTGTAAAATAAATATTAATCCTAAAATAGCTATAATATAATTATAATTTATATTGTAGCTATATTAGGATTTATTTTACAGGTAAGTATTTAGCTTTAAATAGGAATCATTTATTTAATAAGAGTTAATTTATTTCGTTAGATAAAAATTATATTTAACTTAGGGGGGTGTTAGTGTTAGGGTTAGACTTAGCTTTAGGGGTTAATACATTTATTAGAATAGCGGTGAGCTCCGGTCGGCAGATTAAGGGTTAATAATTGAAGGTAGGTGTCGGCGATGTTAGGGAGGGCAGATTAGGGGTTAATACTATTTATTATAGGGTTAGTGAGGCGGATTAGGGGTTAATAACTTTATTATAGTAGCGCTCAGGTCCGCTCGGCAGATTAGGGGTTAATAAGTGTAGGCAGGTGTCGGCGACGTTGTGGGGGGCAGATTAGGGGTTAATAAATATAACATAGGGGTCGGCGATGTTAGGGCAGCAGATTAGGGGTACATAGGGATAACGTAGGTGGCGGCGGTTTACGGAGCGGCAGATTAGGGGTTAAAAGTGTAATGCAGGGGTCAGCGATAGCGGGGGCGGCAGATTAGGGGTTAATAAGTGTAAGGGTAGGGGTGTTTAGACTCGGGGTACATGTTAGAGTGTTAGGTGCAGACGTAGGAAGTGTTTCCCCATAGGAAACAATGGGGCTGCGTTAGGAGCTGAACGCTGCTTTTTTGCAGGTGTTAGGTTTTTTTTCAGCTCAAACTGCCCCATTGTTTCCTATGGGAGAATCGTGCACGAGCACGTTTTTGATGCCGGCCGCGTCCGTAAGCAACTCTGGTATCGAGAGTTGCATTTGCGGTAAATATGCTCTACGCTCCTTTTTTGGAGCCTAACGCAGCATTTGTTTGAACTCTCGATACCAGAGTTAAATTTATGGTGCGGCCAGAAAAAAACCCGCGGAGCGTTAACAGCCCTTTTACCGCCGAACTCCAAATCTAGGCCTTTGTATATGAACATGATGGAGATGTTAGGTCATTCTCATGGATGATAATAGATCTTATCATCACAAAACCTAGGGGTGGTAGTAGAATCACGGAACTATATAAAAAAGAAGCGTTCTCAATTTTTTAATTGCAGACATGCAGGCCATTTGGTATGAATGTTGAGGGAGATCTAATTAACTATTGGCAATAAATATCCATTTTAGTCTGTGTTTTTTGCAAAAAATCCCTAGTAATGATTATTGTCTATTATGGGTATCAGATTTGAGATTACATAGATATTGACTAAGCAAACTAAAAATTGTATGTAAGCCTTTGGTATAACATATTTATTACTAAAGGACACTTATAAACCAATTGACTGTAGATACTAAATGTTTCTTGGGGATTAACAATTATAAACCTAGGATTAGCCATATACAATAGTCATGTGTAGTCTTAAAGAGATAACTAACTATATATGGGCGTAAGGGCAAAAACTAGTCCCTAAGATTGGGGTAATAGACATCGATCAGTATATTGCTAACAAGAGTGAGCACAGAATATTTAAATGAGGTATTCCAAATTAATATTTAAGAATATTATCAAGAACAAGGAGTTACATTAATTGCAAATTATTATATAAGTGTGTTCAATTTAATGTGTTAGAAGTAATGACATGGTCTAAATACAACAGAATAACAATTTTGTATTGACACATGTATATAAAGGTGTAAGGTCTGTTATCACTTTAAATTGCAGGGACAGGTATTGGGCACGTGTCATGGCAACCAATCAGATTGTAAGGAGGAGAATAAAAGCCTCCAGGTATTAGAGACAAGTAGTGTCTATGAATAAGGCCACTTGGGGCCAAAACGCGTCAGACTAGTCTATTCATGACCATGCCAACTATCCATTTTATTGTGAGCCATGTTTTAATATCTTCTGGAATAAAACAGTTTTACTCAGCATACCGGTTTTTGGAAGTTTATGTACTTATTTCAGCAGTTGCCAAACAATAAAATGTATATACGTAACAATTAAAAATTAATATTTATTCCTTGTTCTAGATTAGTTAAATTTATAAACACCTTGAATTATATTTATGTATAAACTAGATTATGAATCAATTATACACGCTTATTCCGTTACAATATTCTATAGAAAAGATCATAAAAAATATATCTTTAAAAATTAACCTTACTCGCAATGAATCATATTAAAATAACACAATAAAATATGGACCGCTAACTTAACAGTGCTTAATTAATAACTACCAGAGAATTAACCTCTATAACCAATTTATGTACAGTTCTGAAAGAGTTCACAGTAATGACTGACTTATAAATCTGGAGTACAAAATCCTGTCTAGCAAATAAATTACTTAGCATTAAATATGATTGATTCTAATTTACACAGGACTATGGATATAAACTTAAAACACCAAATATGCTATTTAAATTACCAGCTGCAATCTAATTATAGCTTTAGAATACCTTTGATTTAAAACATTAAAAATATAGAGCAATCATATACATCACCAAATAAACCAATTTGAAGTTCAGCTTTTTCAGATAAATCCATTTCACCTCATATGAGAAGTATTGCAATTATGGATAAAGAAAGTTAGGCCCAGGCTTGCTTTATAGAGACTATGTTTCAAAAGGCAGCAGTTCTGAGTCAGTAAAAATTCCAGCAAAATACCTTCTTTCCTTCCTCTTGCTTGAGTTTATCAAGTTATAACCCCGCTTCTATTTTGTAATCATTGGTGAACGTTTTGGATACACACTTACCGAAGCTTGTCCCTTATTGGCTTACTTGGAAATGTATGGGCTCTAACAGTCAATTCGTTTGGCTGTCATACCAGTTTTAGTCCACTAGGGGGCAGCAGACAACTAGAAATGCAGTCTCATTATCAATATTGCTAACAGTAAATACAGTTTACTATATATCTTCAAATGTATATTTAATACACTCACTATTTTCTGATAATAATAAATTATATGTTCAGCATGTGTGGGACCATACAATACTATTGACCCTGAGTATTTTTATACTAAACATGAGTATATTATTTTTTAAAAATCATATTTTCTATGAAAGGATTGAAAAGGATTATAATACCTTCAGCATGGACTCAACTACTTTCTCAGTTATCATCTTAATATCACATACATATCTTGAGATTAGCAATCAGATGTAATTTCATATAGCTACAGTATATTTATATTGGATTATTATCCCATATAAATATAAATATTGCATATCTGTATATTTCTTGCTGAGTATATAAAAACATATGGTATACTGTACAGCACTAATTACATATGCACTTATTAGATGTCTGAAAAATATGAGAATAGGTAATTTATTTTGAAATAAATTGGACATTTTAAGTTAACTATATAGCTACTTATTAAATTCAGCAAATATTTATCTAATATGTTACTGTTAGGCATTTCTTCTCAGATCCTCAAATATACATTTATTTACATAGTCTGAGTAAATGAAATATTTGAGAGTTATACAGTTCATATAGATGAATTTCTAACTTCTCTTTACTATTTCACGGTGATGTCACGTCTGAACTGAATGGATTTGATCTCAGCATGGGACAATTTGCACCGACGTGTGAATGGTCACTTTCCCCTGTAAAACTGGTTTTTCTTCACATATACTTAGGCTTCAAAGGTTGGATTTGGTATTGTAGACTGACTACCTCATTGCAGGGGTTCGTCAACAAACAAAGGTTTCCCTTTTGCTCTCTCTTAGATGTCTTGAGCAGCGAGGGGGGTCAGTGTTACAAATAGCTTCACAAATAAATGTATTATTTGGTGTAGATAAATATATATATATATATATATATATATATATATATATACATATATATAAATATATTATTTACTAACACTCACGGATAGCCTGACAAGAGAACAATTTTTTAAAAAAAGTTTCCATCTGAATCAGAAAATAAAAAAAATGGGGTTTCATGTCCCTTTAAGAAAATAGGTTTTTGGATATTGCTTACCATTTACGCTGCGAAATTCGAAATTAACAAACGAATGTGTGTATACACCATAGAACCGGGTTGTTCAAACTTTTCCCCCCAAGACCCAGTGCCATGATACCACATACCTTTGGGAGACAATTTTTATACTTGGTCTGAAATTTTCTTAAGAAATAAAAAACATGATAGCTTAAATTTTTGGCAAAGAGACTAAAATATGTGCATGCTTTATTCCTGATTGTAGTCAAATTTGAAAGCGTTGTAAAATGTAATAACACACACACACTCATAGTCATACAACCAGGGCCGCCATCAGGGGGTGACAGGGATGACTCCTGTCAGGGGCCCAATGGGCTAGAGGGGCCCCATTTTGGCAGCCACCAGTGGGTACTACAGCAGAGTGCTAATTGAGCATGGGAAATGTTATTACAAGGAGTAAAGTATTAGCATTTGAGAGGATTTCTGAGTGTGCACTAAACCACTATGCAAAGTGTGAGACAGACTTGGCACTTTGTAGAGTGTGTGTCTGAGTCAGACGGCAGATCACTTTCATTTGCAGAGGAGGTATGAATTACTTAGCAAATGTTTTTTATTTCTTTGTGCAATTTAAGATTGTAACTTCAGTGTGGTAGTAGTTGTATGGTGGGGCCAGGGGTCCATAAAACAATTTTTTTTAGCAGCAGTGTATTTATGATTATTTGACCATGCTGTAGAAATTCTATATTTAAAACCATGCAGAAATGTTTCCTCCTCAATACACAAATTATATATATTACATTCCAGTTTACTGCCCCTTTATGCAAGGACTTTCCAGATACAAGGAGGCATTTTATCTAACATTTTTACATCTGCATAACATGTTATACTCTCAGACTAAGATTGCTCAGTGTTGGAAATGAGACAGGTTAACTTAAAACTGTTCAGTTTACTCTACAGCTGACTTAATTTTGAAATACATACCAGCAAGCTTAAATCCTGCATTTAACCAGATCTAATGGTATGAGTACCACAGCTTATGGTTCCACCAAGACCATATAGAGTACAGCATTTTCAAAATCCACAAGTACAGCTGACAGATGGGAATATTTGTACACTGTATTTGAAGTGGTGCTCTTGGTTGGGGAAAATGGGGAAAATATCAAACAAACATATGTCAACCTTTCAAAAGTACTTTTCTTCATCTAGCCATCTACCCAGATCATTAATGTACAATTTTGAATTCACAGAATTATTTTTGTTTGCACATTTACAAATATGATTCTTTAAAAGTGATCTCTTAATTTCTGCATTTTTTTTATCATGCATGTCACACACTGTTGATTTAGGGGATGCAAGGTGGTGCATAAATGTTTCCTCCTGTGAGTATTTCTGTGGGTGTCTGTGTTTATGTCTTTGTGCTTTGGTTAGTGTCTCTATGAGTGTGTATGTATTTTTTTTCTGTTGGCATCTCTGTGAGGGTGGTGTGTATGTCTTTGTGCATTTTCTGCGGATGTCTGTGAGGGTGTGTGCATATGTATTTGAGCTTTTTCTATGGGTGTCTCTGTGAGGGTGGGCGTGTGTTTGTCTTTGTGTATTTTCTCTGGATGCCTCTGTGAGGGTGGGTGTGTATGTCTGTGTTTTCTGTGGATGTCTCTGTGAGGGTGTGTGTGTGTGTGTGTATGTATGTCTGTGTTTTCTGTGGATGTCTCTGTGAGGGTGTGTATTTTCTGTGGGTGTCTCTGTGAGGGTGTGTGTATGTCTTTGTGTGTTTTCTGTGGATGTCTCAGTGAGGGTGTGTATGTATGTCTTTCTGTGTTTTCTGTGGGTGTCTCTGTGTGTGTGTGTATGTCTTTGTGTGTTTTCTGAGGCTGTATCTGTTGGTGTTTCCTTGGGTGTATGTGCAAGTTTGAGTTTGTGTGTGTGTGTGTCCATTGTCTGTTCCTTTTTAGGACATTTTGACCTTACTACTGATTATTCACATCTTTCTACAGACTTTGAGACTAATGAAACCTTTCCGGAAGTCACCAATCTACCATTTAACCTTTAAATTATTGTTTAGGCAGTTCAGGTCCCTTCCTTTCAGCCACTGCATGCTGTTGTCATCATTTAGTTGGCATCTTCCTTTACAAAAAGCTAATCAGAACTCCATATTTTGTTTTCTAAATCTCCTTTTTTTACAAAACTGTAGTTTACCTCATTACTTGTCAGGTCAATGTAAACAAGTGCTAAGTGTCTGTTTGGGTGTCTGTGTCTGAGTTTCTTTGCATGTTTGCTAGAGTGTCTATATGTGAATTCTTATGTGTGAGTGTGTGTGTGTGTGTTTCAGTGTATGTTACTACCTTTACAACATTTCCAAGTTTAAATAGACACTTAAGAATAAAGTGCATATACGTTTTAGTCACTTGGTCAAAAATTGCACATGTCAAAGGAGGGGGCCCTGATCAATGGATAAGTCAGGGGCCCCAAAATTTCTAGTGGCGGCCCTGCATACAACACACACAAACACACTCTCATACAACACACATTTTCATGTAGCACACATACCACACTTACTCTCATACAACACACACACGACATACTCATACAACACACACACAATCATACAACACACACAAACACACTTTATACAACACACATTTTCATGTAACACACATACCACACACACTCTCATACAACACACACACTTTAATATAACACACACTCACCCCATACACTCTCTTACAACACACATTCTCTTATACAACAACACACACACACTTTAATATTACACGCATACCACACAAACACCACACACTCTCATATAACATACACACCACACACACACTCATACAACACACATCCCACACACTCTCATACACAACACAAGTACAGCACACACACAATCTAATACAATACACCACACACACTCCTACAACACACACACAAGTCGCGACCCAGTACACATGGTGTTGTGACCCAGTAATGGGTCCCGACTTGTGGTTTATAGAACCCTGCCACAGAATATAACAAATTCTTAAAACATGGATCACAGGTACTCACATTTGAGGATAGCACTCTCATGTGCTAGTAGAAGCGTGCTGATACTTAACAGCATATCAGCTTGCTGTCTCCTGGTTCTCAGGGACTCCCAATGGTCCCAACAGCAGCAATGTTCTGAACATTAAGCACAAGTCATAAGTAGTAAAAAACATTTATTAAAACAAGCATGCAGATAAAAACACTACTGACAATGACAAGTGCTAACAGGGCTATAAGATGATAAAAACCCCTGTAATATGCAATGCGTTTCTCTACAATAATCTCCACCGTTTCATCAGGCATTTTTTACTACTTATTACATTAATTACCAGAAGCATCATTAGACATGTGTTTTGTCCCCTGGGCACTTAATAATTGACACCTACTAACTCCATCTTATGTTTATCTATTTTATTTGTCAGGACTACAAGCAACTTCAACTAAAATTGTTAACTCTTCCTATACTCAAGGTATTATAAAACAGCTGTGCATCTCACACAACTAGTGATCACCATGCAGTGGTGCTATTTGCTTTATGACAATATTTTTTAGCACCCTCAACTGGTGAAAACATAAATTCAAAATTTGACATTAGTTTCACAAACGCACGCCAAAGGACATTCAGTTATTTTCGGCAACATATATATTAGTGTTAAAGTGGAACACATAAATAAATGGGCAAATCCAGATATTTGTGTGTTTCACTTTAACAATAATATATTTGGTACTGAAAATCGCCGAATGCTGCTGCCCGCACCCATATTCAGCTCTTGTTTGTGAAACAAATGGCAAATACTGAATTTATGAGCATGTCTAGAACAAACCTCCAGCATATTTTGCTTGTGATCAATCACTTCACTTGGTGGGAGTTTTTTCTAGAGGTCCATGATACAGAATCTGTTGTCAGAACTATCGGCTAGATTTAGAGTTTGACGGCCAAAGGGGTGTGTTAGCTACGCGTGCTTTTTTTCTCCCGCACCTTTTAAATACCACTGGTATTTAGAGTTCACAGAATGGCTGGGTTTTCAGTGCGTTAGGCTCCAAAAAGGGAGCGTAGAGCATAATTTAACGCCACTGCAACTCTAGATACCAGCGGTGCTTACGGACGCGGACAGCTTCAAAAACGTGCTCGTGCACGATTCCCCCATAGGAAACAATGGGGCTGTTTGAGCTGAAAAAAAAACCTAACACCTGCAAAAAAGCCGCGTTCAGCTCCTAACGCAGCCCCATTGTTTCCTATGGGGAAACACTTCCTACGTCTGCACCTAACACCCTAACATGTACCCCGAGTCTAAACACCCCTAACCTTACACTTATTAACCCCTAATCTGCCGCCCCCGCTATCGCTGACCCCTGCATATTGTTTTTAACCCCTAATCTGCCGCTCCGTACACCCCCGCCACCTACATTATCCCTATGTACCCCTAATCTGCTGCCCTAACATCGCCGACCCCTATATTATATTTATTAACCCCTAATCTGCTGCCCCCAACGTCGCCTCCACCTAACTACACTTATTAACCCCTAATCTGCCAACTGGACCTGAGCGCTACTATAATAAATGTATTAACCCCTAATCCGCCTCACTCCCGCCTCAATAACCCTATAATAAATAGTATTAACCCCTAATCTGCCCTCCCTAACATTGCCGACACCTAACTTCAAGTATTAACCCCTAATCTGCCGACAGGAGCTCACCGCTACTCTAATAAATGTATTAACCCCTAAAGCTAAGTCTAACTTTAACCCTAACACCCCCCTAAATTAAATATAATTTAAATCTAACTAAATAAATGAACTCTTATTAAATAACTTATTCCTATTTAAAGCTAAATACTTACCTGTAAAATAAACCCTAATATAGCTACAATATAAATTATAATTATATTGTAGCTATTTTAGGATTAATATTTATTTTACAGGCAACTTTGTAATTATTTTAACCAGGTACAATAGCTATTAAATAGTTAATAACTATTTAATAGCTACCTAGTTAAAATAATTACAAAAGTATCTGTAAAATAAATCCTAACCTAAGTTACAATTAAACCTAACACTACACTATCAATAAATTAATTAAATAAACTACCTACAATTATCTACAATTAAACCTAACACTACACTATCAATAAATAAATTAAATACAATTCCTACAAATAAATACAATTAAATAAACTAACTAAAGTACAAAAAATAAAAAAGAACTAAGTTACAAAAAATAAAAAAATATTTACAAACATTAGAAAAAAATTACAACAATTTTAAACTAATTACACCTACTCTAAGCCCCCTAATAAAATAACAAAGACCCCCAAAATAAAAAAATGCCCTACCCTATTCTAAATTACAAAAGTCCAAAGCTCTTTTACCTTACCAGCCCTTAGAAGGGCCCTTTGCGGGGCATGCCCCAAAGAATTCAGCTCTTTTGCCTGTAAAAAACAAACATACAATACCCCCCCCACATTACAACCCACCACCCACATACCCCTAATCTAACCCAAACCCCCCTTAAATAAACCTAACACTAAGCCCCTGAAGATCTCCCTACCTTGTCTTCACCATGCCAGGTTCACCGATCGGTCCAGAAGAGGGTCCGAAGTCTTGATCCAAGCCCAAGCGGGGGGCTGAAGAGTGACGTCCATCCTCGTGCTGAAGTCTGGATCCAAGCGGCGGCTGAAGAAATCCATCATCGGGCTGAAGTCTTGATCCAAGCGGGCGCTGAAGAAGTCCATCATCGGGATGAAGTCTTCTATGAAGCAGCATCTTCAATCTTCTTTCTTCCGGAGCCATCATCTTCCAGCCGACGCGGAACATCCTCTTCTACCGACGCCTACTCGCCGAATGACGGTTCCTTTAAATGACGTCATCCAAGATGGCGTCCGTCGAATTCCGATTGGCTGATAGAATCCTATCAGCCAATCGGAATTAAGGTAGGAAAATTCTGATTGGCTGATGGAATCAGCCAATCAGATTCAAGTTCAATCCGATTGTCTGATCCGATCAGCCAATCAGATTGAGCTCGCATTCTATTGGCTGTTCCGATCAGCCAATAGAATTAAGGTAGGAAAATTCTGATTGGCTGATGGAATCAGCCAATCAGATTCAAGTTCAATCCGATTGTCTGATCCGATAAGCCAATCAGATTGAGCTCGCATTCTATTGGCTGTTCCGATCAGCCAATAGAATACGAGCTCAATCTGATTGGCTGATCGGATCAGCCAATCGGATTGAACTTGATTCTGATTGGCTGATTCCATCAGCCAATCAGAATTATCCTACCTTAATTCGGATTGGCTGATAGAATCCTATCAGCCAATCGGAATTCGACGGACGCCATCTTGGATGACGTCATTTAAAGGAACCGTCATTCGGCGAGTAGGCGTCGGTAGAAGAGGATGTTCCGCGTCAGCTGGAAGATGATGGCTCAGGAAGAAAGAAGATTGAAGATGCTGCTTCATAGAAGACTTCATCCCGATGATGGACTTCTTCAGCGCCCGCTTGGATCGAAACTTCAGCCCGATGATGGATTTCTTCAGCCGCCGCTTGGATCCAGACTTCAGCACGAGGATGGACGTCACTCTTCAGCCCCCCGCTTGGGCTTGGATCAAGACTTCGGACCCTCTTCTGGACCGATCGGTGAACCTGGCATGGTGAAGACAAGGTAGGGAGATCTTCAGGGGCTTAGTGTTAGGTTTATTTAAGGGGGGTTTGGGTTAGATTAGGGGTATGTGGGTTGTGGGTTGTAATGTGGGGGGGGTATTGTATGTTTTTTTTTTTTACAGGCAAAAGAGCTGAATTCTTTGGGGCATGCCCCGCAAAGGGCCCTTTCGAGGGCTGGTAAGGTAAAAGAGCTTTGAACTTTTGTAATTTAAAATAGGGTAGGGCATTTTTTTTTATTTTGGGGGTCTTTGTTATTTTATTAGGGGGCTTAGAGTAGGTGTAATTAGTTTAAAATTGTTGTAATATTTTTCTAAAGTTTGTAAATATTTTTTTATTTTTTGTAACTTAGTTCTTTTTTATTTTTTGTACTTTAGTTAGTTTATTTAATTGTATTTATTTGTAGGAATTGTATTTAATTTATTTATTGATAGTGTAGTGTTAGGTTTAATTGTAGATAATTGTAGGTATTTTATTTAATTAATTTATTGATAGTGTAGTGTTAGGTTTAATTGTAACTTAGGTTAGGATTTATTTTACAGGTAATTTTGTAATTATTTTAACTAGGTAACTATTAAATAGTTATTAACTATTTAATAGTTATTGTACCTGGTTAAAATAAATACAAAGTTGCCTGTAAAATAAATATTAATCCTAAAATAGCTACAATATAATTATAATTTATAATGTAGCTATATTAGGGTTTATTTTACAGGTAAGTATTTAGCTTTAAATAGGAATAATTTATTTAATAAGAGTTAATTTTTTTCGTTAGAATAAAATTATATTTAACTTAGGGTGGTGTTAGGGTTAGGGTTAGAATTAGCTTCAGGGGTTAAAAAATGTATTAGAGTAGCGGTGAGCTCCGATCGGCAGATTAGGGGTTAATACTTGAAGTTAGGTGTCGGCGATGTTAGGGAGGGCAGATTAGGGGTTAATACTATTTATTAGGGCGAAAGAAAGAGACAGCGCAGCCCCACATCAAGGTAGTAGTTTCACAATTTTAATTCACACTCAAAAAATAATGCACTTACAGACAGACAATAAAGATATCGCATTAAGCAAGTCCCAGTTCTTTCAGGGATCTATTCAGGTTCACGGCTGTCGATACTGCCGCTTCAATGTTGTTTGCAGACACACAGTCTCAATGAATCAAAGCCGTCCTTGGCTCCGCCCCCAACGCGTTTCGTCTGTGCTATCCAGACTTTCTCAAGAGGAAGTGATGCTGTCCTGCACGCTCCCGTGAGTCACTATTTACATCCGTTTGTGGGTTCTAATTGGATGATAACTGACCTATCCGGTGTTAGTATTAGATAACTACATATTACATGACATAATCCTTAGAGGACTAAGGATTAATAAATATCCTGCGTTCAAATTAGACGAAATAGAGTTCAGCACTGAGTGGGATAGTGCTTTACATACTTGTTCTATGACACTAATTAAAATACTAGTTAGATATAGAGAATTTAAACTGGAAAATATTAAGAAGGAAATACAAGATTTAACTCCAAAAATTAATAAGTTTAATGATATTGAGAAATGGAAAAAAAATCAATAGTGACATCAAGAATAGAATAGATACTTTAGAAAAAGAGCTGATTGCACACAAAACACAAAAATTAAAAAGAGATCAAGATGATTATAAAAATGATAGAATACACAATAGGAACCATATAGAGAGAAGAGGTAACAATAAAAGGGGCAATTATCTGCAAGATAGTGAGCAGCCCAAATATATAGAAGGGAACCATCCAAATAGAGAGGTAAAATCTGTACCCCAAACAACAAATGGTACACATAACAGCAATAATAGTAATGGGGTCAAGGTGGGCAAGAAGAGTGATAATGAAATAGAGACTCATAACCGCTTCCAAGCCCTTAGTGAATCACCCTTACCTCCTAGATGGAAAGAGCAGGGGGCAAAACCCAAACCAAATGTACAGTTTAGGAAAGAATCGAATAATTATGTACAAAGAGAGCAACAACACTTTAAACATAATAATCCTCATGCTTATGGTGCTCCCTCATCATCTTCTTCTTCTTCTTTTTTATGGAGGGACAGGCCACAACAAACTTGGCCACAGAAAAACCAATACAATTACAACCAGCAAGAGAGACAATGGGATCATTACCCAAACTATCAGCCGCAGGAGAAGAGAGAGGAGAGGAGACAGGGCACAAAAAGAAGGTGGGAACAAGACGAGGATCCAGAGCAGGGATACGAGTTAGAGAATGTAAGATCAAGAGGCAGGTATTAGAACAAGAGAAAAAAGATGTTTTTAATTTATCCAAGAGAATTTTATCTACAAGTGAATACAAATTATTAGGTAAAGGATTAAAATTTGCGCCACATAGCCTGCCCAATAGCTTTGAAATATTTATAGATCTACAGAAATATATCCGTAAGCTTACTTTGCAGCGCTATTTTTTAAAAATTGAGTCCAGAGATGAAAGAAAGGATATTAATCAGTTTCAAGTCGATCAGCAGGACATCGAAGTTTTAAATACATTAGTAAGTTTGAATGAAAGCAGTTCACTTAATACATACACCATAGAAGTAGAACAAGATGAGGAAGAATTGTTTAATATGAGTATATATGAGGAAGAAATTCCTATTAAGCATAGCAATTTTAAAAAGCAGTCAAGTTTTAACCCCATTTTTGCACAAGGGAACTATATCCCAGTTTTCAATGAAATTGTAAAAGAAGAATTTAGAAGTTATTTTGAAACGTTGAAAAAGAAAGAAAATTATAAATATAAGGACAATCTAACCCAGCAAGAAAGAAAGGCTTTAGATGAACTTAAATCAGATTTAACCATCACCATAAGACAAGCAGACAAGGGAGGAGGGATCGTTATCCAAGATCGAGATACATATGTCAATGAGGCGCATAGACTACTAAATTGTACTAAAACATATAAAAGACTCGAAAAAGATCCCTCCTCCCAATACAGTTTAGAGCTACATGCCTTTGTATTAAAAGGAAGGGAAGATAGTGTATTGACAACTGAGGAAGCAAACTTTATTTTGATTTCGTGTCCTTCTGTACCTTTATTCTATCATCTTCCAAAGGTGCACAAGGACAAAGAAAACCCACCAGGGAGACCCATAGTCTCTGGGGTAGGGTCCCTAACTAGTAATCTTTCCAGCTATGTGGATTGGTACTTACAGCCAGTTGTTAGAAAGACCAGATCCTACCTAAAAGACACTACCCAAACTATTAAATTATTTGAAGGCATGACTTGGGATGATAGCTTTTTATGGATATCCTGTGATATCACCTCTTTATACACGAATATTCCTCATGTAGAGGGAGTAAAAGCCTTTGAAGAGTTCTTTAACAGATTCAGTGATCTACCACCAATACAAGTAAGTTATCTAGCCAGAGGGATAGAGTTCATCTTGTTCCACAACTTCTTCTCTTTTGAAAAGAAGTTTTATCAGCAGATACAAGGAACGGCCATGGGTACGCCCATGGCCCCTTCCTATGCAAATATCTACATGGCTGCATTCGAGGAGAACTATGTGTGGAACAACAATCCATACAGCGAGAGTGTCGTGATGTATCGGCGCTACATCGACGATATTCTCATTGTATGGAAAGGTAGCGACATTAGAGCCATGGAGTTCATTAGCCATCTTAATAACAATAACTTCAATTTGGAATTTACAAGCAAAATTCATAAGAAAGAAATAGAATTTTTAGATCTATATCTTTACATTGATCCAATTACTAATAAAACAGCAGTAAAAAACTTCAAGAAAGAAGTTGATAGTAATGGATTCCTAAATGCAGGAAGTGGCCATCTACCCCAATGGAAAATAAATATTCCTTATGGCCAATTTTTGAGGATCCGTAGAAATTGTACTAATATAGAAGATTTTGAAATAGAAGCGGATCTGTTAGAAGAGAAATTTCTAATGAAAGGATATGATAGTGGCCTAATTAAGAAAGCAAAAACTGAAAGTAGAAATAAAATTAGAGAGGACCTCCTGCTTAGCAACAATGAAATAAAAACTACTAGAAAATCCCATAATGAAGATAAAAAATTGGGAGCTAAATTTATAACCACATACAATTTAGGTGCTAAATTTATTAAGACCACACTTAATAAGCATTGGAATATCCTGCAGGCTGACCCTGTGTTAGGACCCCATTTAGAACCTTATCCAGTAACCATCTTTAAGAAAAATAAGAACATCAAAAATATTTTAGCACCATCAAGACTAAGAGAATTGAATAACAAAAAGAAAGGGACACTCTCAGATTGGTGTATAAATAAAGGAGGTACCTTTAAATGTGGTAGACTTAACTGTTGCATGTGCAATCTCATTAGTAAAGGTGATAGTGTGTACAATTGGGATTGTTCTAAGGAATTCAAGATTAAAGACAAAGCTTCTTGTGTATCCATATATGCGGTGTATTATCTTATGTGTGACTGCAATTTGATTTACGTAGGAAGAACGAAAAGGAAAGTCAAACGCCGCATATATGAACACATAGAGAATATAACAAAAGGATATGAGAATCATAGTCTGTCTGAACACTTTAGGAAGGTGCATAATAAAAATCCAAATAGTCTAAAGGTGAAAATTCTAGAGATCATACCACAGACAGTGGGTAATGAGCAGCAGAGACTAATGCACCTTAGAAAATGTGAAACTAAATGGATTCACTTACTTAACTGTATGGCCCCAAAAGGGTTAAATGTTGACATAGACTTACAAGCCTTCATGCTCTGAACTAGTATCCCTTGTCTTGGTTTCATCTTGCTTTTGTGCTAACTCTCTCTTTTTCATTATATAGGTTCCTTTAAAGAATTAAGAAAAACGAATTCTTATCTATTTTAGTAATTTTAAAATGTGCGCAAAATATTTCTTGTAAATTTTAGTTTTCTTTTACAGTATGCAAAAGTTGCGGTTTTATCATTAATAAAATTGTTTACACCATTTTGTCAATCAGGCAATGTTAAAGTTTTAAATATTTTTACGCTGTTTATATTAATTTGTATTTTGTAATTTATGCAGTCTATTAAATTGTAAATCTTAAATGTCTAATAGCCATATGTTGCTACGATTGTTCAGATGTTTGTTTTAGTCTAAGTGGGACTTACCATTTACAACACGAGAGGCTTGTCCGCATACTAACACCGGATAGGTCAGTTATCATCCAATTAGAACCCACAAACGGATGTAAATAGTGACTCACGGGAGCGTGCAGGACAGCATCACTTCCTCTTGAGAAAGTCTGGATAGCACAGACGAAACGCGTTGGGGGCGGAGCCAAGGACGGCTTTGATTCATTGAGACTGTGTGTCTGCAAACAACATTGAAGCGGCAGTATCGACAGCCGTGAACCTGAATAGATCCCTGAAAGAACTGGGACTTGCTTAATGCGATATCTTTATTGTCTGTCTGTAAGTGCATTATTTTTTGAGTGTGAATTAAAATTGTGAAACTACTACCTTGATGTGGGGCTGCGCTGTCTCTTTCTTTCGCCCTAGGATTTTCAATTAAAGAGAGCGTTTGGAAACAAGCCTCTGGAACCAGCTGCACCTCATTTTCAAATTTGTGAATAGGAGTTGGCAATACCATTCCTGCAACCAATATAGCCATACGAGTGTACTCCTAAGACTACTTCCCTGCAGTGGGTAATATCATTCTGAAAAACACATCAGTGTTTTTATTTACCTGCGTTTTTGATTCACTTATGGTTTTTACATACCTGTTGTACTGTTTTTAATTTATTCTTACTTATTTATCTTTTTTATCAACAAATGGGTTTATGAACATGTATGAATATTTTTATTGATTTACCAGTGTGCAATATCTATTTAACAACTGTGAATTGTTCATAGCCATTTGCCATATTATCTAAAGTACTTTAATTTCACATCCACCCCTCCACCTAGTTGCGCTGTGAATACTTTAAGTGTAGTGTAATACTATTTATTATAGGGTTATTGAGGCGGGAGTGAGGCGGATTAGGGGTTAATAACTTTATTATAGTAGCGGTGCGGTCCGCTCGGCAGATTAGGGGTTAATAAGTGTAGGCAGGTGGAGGCGACGGTGAGGGGGGCAGATTAGGGGTTAATAAATATAATATAAGGGGTCGGCGGTGTTAGGGGCAGCAGATTAGGGGTTCATAGGGATAACGTAGGTGGCAGCGGCGTGCGGTCGGCAGATTAGGGGTTAAAAAATTTTAATAGAGTGGCGGCGATGTGGGGGGACCTCGGTTTAGGGGTACATAGGTAGTTTATGGGTGTTAGTGTACTTTAGAGCACAGTAGTTAAGAGCTTTATAAACCGGCGTTAGCCCAGAAAGCTCTTAACTACTGACTTTTTTTCTGCGGCTGGAGTTTTGTCGTTAGATTTCTAACACTCACTTCAGCCACGACTCTAAATACCGGCGTTAGAAAGATCCCATTGAAAAGATAGGATACGCAAATGGCGTAGGGGGATCTGCGGTATGGAAAAGTCACGGCTGGAAAGTGAGCGTTAGACCTATTAATGACTGGCTCCAAATAACAGAGGGCAGTAAAAACCAGCGTTAGGAGCCTCTAACGCTGGTTTTGACGGCTACCGCCAAACTCTAAATCTAGGCCTATGAGTTTTATGTTAATTCTTTATATATTTTCCACATTAATGGGTTGTTCCTTAAAAGGACATTAAACACTGCTTCCTTTTTTAGTGTACAATATGTGCTTTTCCCCCGCTCCCTAGAGCAAATTCTATAACCTAAATTTGTGGCACTGGCTAATCAAATTCAGGTCTAGGTCATTTGCAGCATTTTGAAATCCTAGGATACAGATTTTGCTCTTTAGACTCTCTCTAGGGAGCATGGGACAAAACACACATTTTAAACAAAATCATGAGGATTTTTTATATCCCTTTAAGCCAGTTTAAATAGATGTAGGCTCATAAGTAAGGCCTGATAAGATGCTCATACTACCATTGTTAGCAGGCCTAGCCTTTCTTTAAAGGGGCAGTAAACATTGTGTAAATACAAGATAGTTCTGTTGTGCTTCTATAAAATGTCAGCCAAGTCTAATTGCTTTTAAAAAAATTAAAATCCTTTTAACTGCAGAGTTTATATTAGAATTTAATTATTTAAAGCACAAACATGGAGACATTTTTTTAAACCTTTTCAGTGAGTTTCTTTAAAGGGACATGAAACTCAAAAATTTTAAACATTCTCAGCGAGTTTCTTTAAAGGGACATGAAACTGAAAACATTTCTTTCATGGTCAAATTTTCTTAATTATCTTTGTATCATTTGTTGAAGGAGCAGCAATGCACTACTGGTTTCTAACTGAACACATGGGTGAGCCAATGTTAATCAGTATATATATGCAGCCACCAATCAGCAGCTAGAACCTAGGTTCTGTGCTGCTACTGAGCATTCCTAGATAAACCTTTTAGCAAAGTATAACAAGAGAAGAAAGCCGTTAAATAATAGAAGTAAATTGGAAAGTTGTTTAAAATGGTATGCTCTATCTGAAATGTCTAGTCATGACTTTACCGTCCCTTTAAGGACCGGATATTTCATTCTAAAACTTGCCTAAAAGACCAGAGCAGTTTTAGCATTTTTTCCATCACTCCATTTAAACAGAAATAGAGCCTTGTTTATTTTTATTTATCTAGATTGTAAGTTCCCAAGGGAACAGGGCCCTCAATTCCCCCTGTATTTGTTAAATTGTGTCAAATGTCTTTTATATTGTATTGTACTTTACTTTTATATTTGTACCCATGGACAGCGCTGCAGAATCTGTTGGTGCTTAATAAATAAATAATATATAATAAATAATAATTACCTATCAAAACTATATATGTTTATTTAGTAGACAACCCAAGGTATTGATCTAGGCCACTGGTTTTCAAACCTGCCCTTAGGCTTCGCTAACAGTCCTGGTTTTCTGGATTACCTTGGATGAGAGCAACTAAAATATCCATGGTTATTGATCAGCTAATTGTTTCACCTGTGCGCTTGTTCAGATATCCACAAAATGTGGCCTGTTAGGGAGGTCTGAGGACTGGTTTGAAAACCAGTGATCTAGGCACATTTTGGTATGATTCATGCCACCGTTTCATTGCAAAATGTGATCATATTAAAAGAATTGTTAACTTTTTCACAAACTTTGGGGTTCTCACTGAAATAATTTACATACCGCTTGTACAGTCATAACACAAATGGATGTAAAAGCTTCTCTAAGATCCCCTTTGTTCAGAAATAGCAGACATACATGGATTTGCCATTGATTTTTAGTAATTAGAAGGCCGCTAATTGCAACTGCTCACCACACTTCTGAAATTCCTAACAGTGAAGGGGTTAATCAGGTAGCTTGTAAGGTTCAGTTTAGCTGTAGTGTAGAGATTACCTGATCCTTCCCGCCCCCTGATCCCTACCCGATTTTTTCCTAAAAATTTCTCTTCTCTCCCACACCCCCCACAGAACTTTCTAATTTACTCCTATTATCAATCAATTTTTCTTAATTTTCTTTCTTTCTTTATTTGAAAATGAAGGCATCTAAGCTATTTTTTTTGCTCAGGACCATGGAAATCACTTGTTTATTGGTGGGTGAATTTATCCACCAATCCGCAAGAACAACACAGTGTGTTCACCAAAAATGGGCCGGCATCTAAACTTACATTCTTGCATTTCAAATAAAGATACCAAGAGAATGAAGAAGATTTGATAATAGAAGTAAATTAGAAAGTTGCTTAAAATTGCATGCTTTATCTGAATCACGAAAGAAAAAAATTGGGTTCAGTGTCCCTTTAAGGGGAAAATTACCTCAGAGATTATCCCCGACTTTGTTTTTATGTGATGTGTAGTCATGACAATTGGACCGAAATTTCAGACCCCGATTTATTCTTGTGAAAGTGCAAGACACTAAGATCTTGATTTGCACAGATCTTAGTGAGTTGCACTTTCACATGAATAAATACGGATCAGAAAATGCCGAATGGGGCTTGCAGCTGCCATATTCGGCATTCGAATTGGCCCGAATGTCACAAATGCACTTCCTTAATATATCTATTTCTACACACATACTGGTAATGAGCACATTGTGTTGTATAATGATGTGAGTTTGTATTCACTATACTCTGGTGAGTACATTGCTTTGTATAAATATGATGAGTATGTATATTTGATGAATAGGGTGTGCTGCATAACAACGGAATATTTATACCCTAATAGTGAATACACTGCACTATATAATGATGTAACTACACTCTGATGAGTATGCTGCACAGTATAATGATAAGTATCTTTACACAGATAATGACCACATAGGCACATTCTTATGTATAGACTGACTGCTATGGGTCCCCCTAGATTTCGTGCCCCGGTGCAACGACCCTAAGAAACCACCGCCATTATACAAAGACATAATAGAAACACAGAAACAGATTTATACAGTAGATAAGAATCTTACAGCCCATCCAGTCTGCTCATATTTCTATTGTATACTGTCTAAATACTATATTTTAACAAAACTTAAATATTTTGATGATTATTATTTAATGAAAGTTTAAATAACATACCTTTGATTCTGCCAAGTAGTTGGTATTTGTGTAATGTTTACTATTTATAAGTGTATAAAGGTAACGTTTAAATCTTCACTGGTAGTGAATGCCAAAGTCAAAAACATATAACTTGTTAAACCATTAGCCTGCAGCACAATTAATAGCTAAACATGTTTATGTGCTATTTGACCTCATGGTTCATGTTGTATGGGTCCATAAGTTATTCTTTACTCAACCATGTATATGATATTTAACTTCAGTAATGCGTATGGGTAACTCAAGAGGTTTCATGAGGATTCCTTACTGGTGCACTACTCTACGCAAGAGTGCCCTCTGGTGGCCAGTACATCACTGAGTGACTGTTGTTTACTAAAGTGAGACGGTTTGTGGGAAGGAGCCACATCATTGGAAAGCCCTAATGTATTTAATTTGTTAAACATATTATTATTATTATTATTATTATTATTATTAATGCACTGACAAATGTTGTAGTGATGGATAAATGAGTTGGGTATTACATAATGATGTTGATTCATGGTAAAAAAGAAATACAGATACATAAAAAAGAATATTTAATACTAGAGAAGGAAGACCCTGCTCCCAAGAGCTTACAATCAACAGACACATCAAAGGTAGATGTTTATTTTAAGCATGGGTTTCCTCCAACATTAAGGGAGAGTTTCCATTTATGGTTAATAATTTTTAGCTAAGCATTATCAGTTAAATGGATAAAAATAACATTACGGACGTTTACAAATATTTTAGTTTTCCCGCTCACCAAGCTACAACAGTGAAAGGCTGTTTTTGGTTTCTACTGAAGTCTATGGGAGCTGAAAAACAATAATTTGCTCACAGTCCAAAATTTCAAAAGCCTCTCCTGGGTATAAAGAGTCAGCATGTCCTTTATGACTGGTATTTCAAATGTGAAACAAGCAGCAACAAATGAGCTTCTTAGCACTAGATGTGACTATGTAACTAGCAAGTTACCCAATCATGCGGTATAATGACACAATAATCATATTGACTGAATAAGAGGAAGAGTCCACTTACAATACACAACCTAGTAGATACACATTCTGTGTTCGTCTCCCCTCCACGAGGTTGTCAGGCACCATAGCGCTTACCGACTCTTCAACTGTATTCCTTGTTTGCCTTTTAACGCAAGCACTTCTGGGTCAGGGTTCACTCTCAGTATGTGGTGTGAGAGCCCAATGGTACAGTCCAATGTACATACGGCAGAAATGAAATCTCCAGAACGGCTCATTTAACACCACTTTATTAGTATTAAAAGTTTCCGAATTGTGGGCCACAGCATACAAAAAAGTATTAAAACCAGGAAGGTAACAGTGCGGCACACATCCCAACCAAGGACGCGTTTCGGGATTGCCCTGTACTCACAGTTAGCCAGGTATGTGCAACTAGGTCTGTTTATATGCGCATACATCTGGCACCTAGTGCCAGTCAGAATACCTTCATTATCGATCCCCTAATGCATAAATATATACACACTTAAAGTGAAGGTAAACTTTAATTAATGAAAGCCCGTTTTTTAAAAATACTATAACCTGTAACACCTAAAACACACAGCAACCATGATAATAATAGTAATGATATAAAAAAGATCTCTTGCAGAAATACTTAACCTTTTACAAACAAAAAAGAAAAATAAAAGAGACAAAAAAGTCAGAATACCTTCATTATTGATCCCCTAATGCATAAATATATACACACTTAAAGTGAAGGTAAACTTTAATTAATGAAAGCCCGGTTTTTAAAAATACTATTAAAAACAGGGGCACTTTCATTCATCAAAGTTTACAAAGCAGCCGTTTTGATTAAAAACTTACCTCTCTTCTTCGCACAGCCAGAGCAGCTTCCCCCACCCGGAGATCCTCTCTTCACATGTCATCAATGACTAATCCAGCTTCCTCCAATCACGGTATGGCCTCAAGACACAGCCAGAGCAGCTTCCCCCGACCAGAGATCCTCTCTTCACATGTCATCAATGACTAATCCAGCTTCCTCCAATCACGGCTTTCCCCCCAGGGTAGTCATTGCCTAAGGCCATGCCGTGATTGGAGGAAGCTAGATTAGTCATTGATGATGTGTGAAGAGAGGATCTCCAGGTGGGGGAAGCCGCTCTGGCTGTTAAAAAAACAAAGGTAAGTTTTTAATCAAAACGGCTGCTTTCTAAATTTTGATGAATGAACGTGCCCCTGTTTTTAATAGTATTTTTTTTAAAAACAAGCTTTCATTCATCAAAGTTTACCTTCACTTTAATATGGTCATCTAGAATGGTGAAATAAAGTGAGGATGAACTATTTTAAGCGGACACCCAATAGCCTTTACCCTTACCATCAAATATATATAAATCTTATATATTAAATATAGAATTTTAACAGTATCAAAAAGGAAGCTACAGGCGCAAGCACAAGTCCATTATTTAGCATTCATAAATATATATACAGGAAGATAAGCACATGATGTCCAAGATTATAAATACATGGACAAATTGCGGACCAGATATATATTTTTGGGGCTATATATATACATTTATACAGAGCAATCAAGGTCATAGATCTATTAGAATATAACTGATTTGAGGGGCTAAAACACCATAGGGTAAAATATCAATGTCTATCAGAGTCAATATTTGTACATGGAAGTACCAGAATACAGGCTGTATATATATATATATATATATATATATATATATATATATATATATATATATATATATGTATATATAGAGCAGCCAAACTCATACATTTTTTATCCATTTATTTATTAGTTAGTTAGTAGCTAAATGGAGTTGCTGAACCACCATCAGGTTAAATTCACACACACATATAATATATATATATATATATATATATATAGAGAGAGAGAGAGAGAGAGAGAGAGAGAGAATTCTGAGCACAGATCTGTCTGCAATGAATTGCTGTTCCCATAGATCCTTTTTACTTAGTTACTTTTGATGTTCAATGCATCCCTGTTTTAATAAAATTGTGTTTAAAAACAAAAACACAATCCATACCATTAATTCGATATTAAGTCTAGTTTGACCATAGTAGACAAGTATATAGTTGTGTATTTAATATAATAATAATTATTTATTTAGTTAGCTCCTTCACAATAAGATCAAATTGGCTCCTACGTATGAGAAAGTAACTAGTTTATTTGTTTATTTATTTCTTTATTGTTTCCAGTGGTTCATGATGTCATAGTCAGAGTTGAGTCTTTGGATCATGTACAAGTTCTATAGCCTGCCACTTCAACGTCTCCACTGATTGATTATGTTGGTGGATAAATTGTTTAGCCAGTGCAGAGCACTCTTTTTTGCAGTTGATATTAGTCAGATGCTCACGAATCAGGGACCTCACCTCCCTAGTGGTGAGTCCCACTTATTGAAGTTTACAGAGAACCCATGAGATAAGATAAACTACGTAGCCCATACTGCAATTAATGCATTTGGAGGTTTCATATCTATTTCCTGTGACATAGGACTAAAAATAAGTAGAGGGTTGAATAAAATCACAGGCTTTTAACCTTGAGCTTCCACACTTAAAGGTACCTTTATGTGTCAACCAGCTACTTGCTGAACCTAATTTAGGTAGAACAGTCGGAGATAAAATGGGCTTGTGCTTGGGCCTGTACCTTCCTTTTTGATACTGTTAAAATTCTATATTTAATATATAAGATTTATATATCTTTGATGGTAAGGGTAAAGGCTATTGGGTGTCTGCTTAAAATAGTTCATCCTCACTTAATTTCACCATTCTAGATTACCATATTAAGTGTGTATATATTTATACTTTAGGGGATCGATAATGAAGGTATTCTGACTTTTTTGTCTCTTTTGTAAAGGAAGTATCTTTAGCGCCTACTAAATAAGACCCTTAGCTCCAATATGATGAACCCTAGTGGTCAAATACGAAATGTCTAAAAATCAAAAATACATCAGAGCGCCAACTTTGAAGGCTGGGTCTTGTTGCACTTATGTATAAAACTCCACAAATTTAAAAATTATTATTATAGTTTATTAGTTCTAACAATATTTTTAAAAAAGGTTACAATCAAAATTCATGGACCGCGTTTCGGTCATACACTGACCTTTTTCAAGACTCTTGTCTTGTCTTGTCGAGTTTTGAAAAAGGTCAGTGTATGACCGAAACGCGGTGACTGGTAAGTAGCTCTCTTATTATTATATTAGTTAAAGCCATCTACACTATTATATATTTCTTTTAACAGAGGGAATTACTATCTAACCACTTTTTGATTCAACCCCGCACCCACTGTTCAGGAATAATCTGCACATAGAAAATGGGAATCGCTTTGTGACACACATTACCTTAACTGGGGATTATCTGCAACACTGGAACAAAATTTTCTATAACGACTTTAAGGTCCCGGACCACCTTATCTGTGAATTTCACATTTTTTCACTCATTTTTTTGGCACCAGTTTCTTTTTAACTCTTTGGAATAAACTGTCACTGATATATATTTTTGCCGCATAACATTTTTTTTGCCGTATATCATTTTTTGGTATTACACCCACACTGTTTTATGGTACACCGTCACCATTCACATTTAAATCTACTCGCAGTGTTCAATTTTTTGCAGCTAACCTACTTTGTTTTCGTTTTTTTTCTTACGCACACTGCCGCAATTGTTTTTGTAGAGGTCCACCACAAGTGAAGTTTTTAGATTTGCCCCACACCCTAGGAATCAACTTTAAACATTAGAGACATTAACTACTCAATCACGGGAACACTGCAAATAAAATAATTTTCGCCTAGCACTTTCACCTGGTCATAAGCACTGGCACATAAATATTGTTACTACACACCCAATATCTTTCTGTCTCTACAACCCAGTTTGAGCGGATTGCATTTAATTCATTTTGGATTTGGAATAACCGCACATACATCTTTGCTGATGCCCAAAATAGGTTTGTTAGGATTGTTCCTTAAGCTTTTAATGTAATTTTAAACGCATTGATATTCGCTTTTTATTAGGGAATATATGTACAACTGATTTTTTTCTAAGCTTGCACGCCGTTATCATCATTGGTTTAATCATTCATTGTATATTATCAAATTTGTGCAATATCAGCCATTATACAGATTACAAATCTAATCATCAATTAGCAAGTTTGTATACTGTTTGCGACTTTTAATTTTATATTTTTATTATCAATTGTTAATTACATGGATCCATGAATTTTGATTGTAACCTTTTTTAAAAATATTGTTAGAACTAATAAACTATAATAATAATTTTTAAATTTGTGGAGTTTTATACATAAGTGCAACAAGACCCAGCCTTCAAAGTTGGCGCTCTGATGTATTTTTGATTTTTTTTTGTCTCTTTTGTCTTTTTTATTTTTTGTTTGTAAAAGGTTAAGTATTTCTGCAAGAGATATTTTCATATCATTACTATTATTATCATGGTTGCTGTGTGTTATAGGTGTTACAGGTGTAGCCAATAAACAAATGACCAGGTGCCAGATGTATGCGCATATAAATAAACCTACTGTAGTTGCTCATACCTGGCTAGCTGTGAGTATGGGGCAATCCCAAAACGCGTTGTTGGGTGGGATGTGTGCCTCATTGTTACCTTCGTGGTGTTGATTGAGCCGTTCTGGAGTTTTCATTTCTGCCGTATTTCTTTCATGTAATTAGCAAGAGTCCATGAGCTAGTGACGTATGGGATATACATTCCTACCAGGAGGGGCAAAGTTTCCCAAACCTTAAAATGCCTATAAATACACCCCTCACCACACCCACAATTCAGTTTTACAAACTTTGCCTCCCGTGGAGGTGGTGAAGTAAGTTTGTGCTAGATTCTTCGTTGATATGCGCTCCGCAGCAGGCTGGAGCCCGGTTTTCCTCTCAGCGTGCAGTGAATGTCAGAGGGATGTGAAGAGAGTATTGCCTATTTGAATTCAATGGTCTCCTTCTACGGGATCTATTTCATAGGTTCTCTGTTATCAGTCGTAGAGATTCATCTCTTACCTCCCTTTTCAGATCGACGATATACTCTTATATATACCATTACCTCTACTGATTCTCGTTTCAGTACTGGTTTGGCTTTCTACTATATGTAGATGAGTGTCCTGGGGTAAGTAAGTCTTATTTTCTGTGACACTCTAAGCTATGGTTGGGCACTTTTATATAAAGTTCTAAATATATGTGTTTAAACATTTATTTGCCTTGATTCAGGATGTTCAATATTCCTTATTTCAGACAGTCAGTTTCATTATTTGGGATAATGCATTTGAATATGAAATTTTTCTTACCTTTAAAATTTGACTTTTTTTTCCTGTGGGCTGTTAGGCTCGCGGGGGATGAAAATGCTTCATTTTATTGCATCATTCTTGGTGCAGACTTTTTTTTTTATAAACTTTATTTTTGAAAATTTTCTTACAGGTGAACCTATGCACTGTCACGTGGCATTATACAATAGTTGTCATCATAAGGTGAAAAACATTGTGAGGTATAATGTAGACTTTTCAAGATATCTAAGTCCGGATTAAGTCCATCCGATCTTATCTCGAGCCAAGTGAAGTGGTCAGGCTCCCTGCGTATTTAAAACATTTAAGAAAACATAACAATACAAACACTACAAAACATATTCACAAGTAAATAAATACTGGCAAACTGCATCAATGAGTCTAAAGGGTGCTGCAGAGTAATACCGTGCCAGGTATGGGGACAGTAAGTTCTGAGGCGCTAACTGCACTATAATGAAATTCATTTACATACTCCGGTAGGGTTCCTCTTGCACTTATAGTGTTAGTGCGCAGTCAGGCCTTCCATAATGGGTATTAATGCTGCAAGACTTTAGTTATGACAATAGGCTGATGCAGTCTTGCCAACAAGTAACATAAAGTGTAGAACAGTAACATAAAACAATTTAGGTACCTTTGATATGTGGTGGAGGAAGTATTCAGGTTGCTGCATCGGCGGATGGGTATGCTCACAGTCCAAGGGTCTTCTCATGTAGCCTCTAGGACTCCCAGTGGTATAGTCAGTCCAGGTCAGTAGCGTGTCAGTTAGGGGTCAGGGTCTGAGTCTGACTCAGTTACACACCAGCGTCCCCGCAGGTTCTCATTCAGCATATACACAGAGTGCTGAAAGGGGCGCAGCAGTTTTTCCCTTAATCTCTTTGGCAGGTGTAAAATGTATGGGTCCCATTTAGTCATAAACGACTTGATTCTAACATCGCGGTTACTCTGTGTGTCTGCGTGTTCTGTCAGGAACTGTTGGTGTATTGCGTGGGTTAGTTTTTTGAAAGGAGGCTCTCTGTTCTTGGCCCAATATTGTAGGATTAGTTTCCTGGCCACCAACACTACTATATTTGAGAATTTTTGGTGTTTTAGCGGTAATGGGATGTCTTGAAAGAAAAATATGATAGCTGCATTTAAAGTTACAGTGGTTTTGAGTATCTTGGACAACCAAAATCTAACCTTACCCCAAAACCTTTGCAGCTTGGGGCAATCCCAAACTAGATGCGTCCAATCCGGGGTCGGCCCCGAGCACTTAGGGCATTCACTTGCTGCATCCTTGACCCATTTGGATCTAATTGTGGGTGTTATGTATGCGTGGTGCAAGAATTTTATTTGCGTTTCTCGTAGACCCGCAGATAGGGTGGTTTGTCTGACTGTAGCTATACTACGCAAGATGTGTTCTGCTGTGACCTCAGGTATCCTTTGTCCCTGCCATTTAATGTTGATGTCCTGCAGTGTTTGCGTTTCGTGGTATGTGACTATTGCTTTATAAATGGGAGAGATTGAGTGGTTTCCCTGAGAGGCCAGATTGCATAGAGCGACAATTTTGTTAGTAGTTGGCGAGGTCAATCCCTCAGTCAGAAGAGTTTGTGTGTAATGTCTACTCTGAAGATAGGCGAATCTGTGGGAGACCGGGAGAGTGTATTGTGTTTGAAGGTCAGAGAAGGGAAGCAACTGTTGTGTCGTAGGGTTAATCAGTTGTGCTATCATAGTCAGACCTTGGCGTTCCCATTGTTTAAAAGCAGCGGTGGTGTAGCCTGGGAGAAAGTTAGGATTTCCCTGGAGCGGTAAGTATTTGCTAAATTTGAACTCCATCCCCCATGTTTTGCAAAGTTTAGTCCAGGCTCTCAAGGGGTCCCGAAATAGTACATTATGTTTTATGTGTTGGGGGAGTGAGGCCAGAGATGTATGTGGTAAAAAAGCCGGGTGTATAGGTGCTAAGAGTTCCCTCTCTATGGGGGGTGAGAAATAATCAGATTGCGTCAGCCATCCCATAACTATCTTTATCAGGGACGCCCAGTTGTACCACCTGAGATTAGGTAGACTGAGGCCACCTGAGTTGACTGGCATTGTGAGATGGAGTCTATTAATTCTCGGTTTCTTATGCTGCCAGACAAAGTTACCAAACAAGGTTGTCAAGGTATTTAAGTTGTGCTTAGTCAATAGTAAAGGGAGCATCTGGAGGGGATAAAGCAATTTTGGTAGGATAATCATTTTCAAAAGTTGAATTCTCCCCGTAAGGAATAGTGGTAGCCTTCTCCAGCCTGCCAGCTGGCTTTGAATATGAGTTAGAGTTTTGCTTATATTTAGTTGATACAGCTTGCTCATGTCAGTATGTAGTTGTATCCCCAAATATGTGAAGGTGCCTGTGGTCACTTTGAGGTCAGTACCTTGCAGTTGTGTTTTTTTAGTGTTTCGCAACCATGTGAGTTCGGATTTATCTAAGTTGATTTTGTATCCGGAGATAGCACTGAATTTATCTAAGATGCGGAGAAGTACGGGTATGTTAGTGTGTGGGTTGGAGACATAAAGGAGAAGGTCGTCAGCATATAGAGATAGGTGTACGGTCTGCCTGTGGATTTTTAAGCCCTCACTGTGTTGGCGAATGTAACATGCTAGAGGCTCCATCGCCAAGTTGAAGAGCAGCGGGGAAAGGGGGCACCCTTGCCTTGTTCCTCTCTCCAGAAGGAATGAGGGGGATACCTGACCATTGATAATAATGGAAGCTGAGGGTGAAGCGTAGAGTTGTTGAAGTGCAGTAAGAAAGTTTCCTGATATGCCAAATTTGTCTAGTGAGGTATAGAGGTGGTCCCATTCTATTCGATCGAACGCTTTTTCAGTGTTGATGGCGAATAAGCATGCTTCTATATTGGGTTTTTGGTGTTCTGGATAGTGTGCGTTACTAAAGTGAGATATGACTGCCAGTGTTTTCCTGATGTTGATTACTGAAGTTCGGCGTTTAACGAAGCCTGTATGGTCTGGGTGGATTAAATCTGGCAGTATCTCCGCCAGCCTATCCGCCAGTATCTTGGTATATAGCTTATAGTCGCTGTTAAGCAGCGAGATTGGTCTATATGAGGAGGGTAATGTGTGGTCTTTATTCGGCTTTGGAAGGATACATATGTTGGCGTCAGTGAATCTTGCGTCTGGTTTGGATTTCCCCTGTAGGTAGTTGGTGTACGTGGAAGCTAATACTGGGGCTATGTCAGTGCTGAGAATTTTGTAGTACTCAATAGGGAGGAAGTCCGGGCCTGCTGCTTTCCCAATTTTTGAGTTGCCAATGGCTCTCAACACCTCCTGCACCTGTATGGGGGAGTTTAGACTTTCTTTCTGGGTTTCAGACAGTTGAGGTATTAGTATATTGTTCCAGAAAGCATGCTTGTCCATTTCCTTAATGGTCTGACTAGTGTATAATGACTTGTAGTAAGCTGTAAACTCTCTCATGATATCTTTTGTATCTGTCTTAAGATGTTTCCCAGATTTAATTGCGGATATGAAAGACTTAGGTGTATGAATTTTAACCAGGTTTGCTAGGAGTCTACCTGCCTTGTTACCGTGCCGGTAGAACCTGCCCTGTCTGTGTATGTTGAATTTATGGTCTAAGATTTGTAAGTGTGAGTCCCTTTCTTGTTTGGTGTCGTAGTATTTCTGGCGATTCTGAGCTGTAGGGCTGGTTAGGTAGGTGTTGTAAGCTGAAGTCAAGTTAGAGAGAAGTTGTGTAGCAGTTTTCTTCTGTGACTTAGAATTATGCGCTGTATAGGCTGTGATTCTGCCTCTAATGACTGCTTTGGATGCATGCCAAAATAGGTCAGTGTTGGTTCTATGATTGTCATTGTCAAAGATGTATTCCAGCCAGAAGGCCTTCAGTTGTTGTCGGAATTCAACATTGGTGTACAGATATGAGGGGAACATCCAAGGTTTTTTAAAAGGTGATATTTTAAGAGGTTGTAGTGTCAATTTTATGGGAGCGTGGTCTGAAATAGTAATTGGAAGAATGGAGGTGTTCAGTATGTTAGGAGTAAGTTGGGGGGATGTGAGGAAGTAGTCAATGCGTGAGAAGGTGTGGTGCATTTTTGAGACGCAGGTGTAGTCTCTGTGGTCAGGGTGTCGTAGTCTCCAAAGGTCTTGCAGCCCCAGTCCCTCTCTAAACGCTGATATGATCTGTGTTTCTTGTTTGTGCTTGGGGTGCAGTCTTTGCTTTGAAGAGGAGCAAGTTTGGTCATAGAATCTATCTAGCGGGCACGCCTGCGCCATATTAAAGTCTCCCCCCACTATAACAGGGGAGTCTGAGTGTTGTGCAATAAGTGATTGCATATGTGTCCAAAACCTCATGTCAGAATGATTGGGACCGTACACATTGCACATCTGAAATTTATAGTTGTCGAAGTGTATAGAAGTGAAGATGTAGCGTCCCTTGTCGTCTATTTTTGTATTGGAAAAAGTTACAGGTAGATTCTTCCTTACTAAGATTGCCACCCCACACTTTCTCCCCCCCAAGGGTGAGTAGAGGATTTGCCCCACCCACCTTATTTTAAGTTTCTCATGTTCCTCTGCAGTGAGGTGTGTCTCCTGTAATAAAGCGACATCTGCGTGTATAGAGTTGAGGTATTGTATTATTCTGCTCCTCTTGGCCGGGGAGGTTATGCCTCCCACGTTCCAAGAGACTATATTAAGGTTTGTAGCCATGCTCAGGGTTGGTGGGGGAATAATGACATCGGGCATAATTGAGGGTGAAAGTGGGTGGTATCACCGAGGTCAATAGGTCCAACCTAGGTTCGTATGTTGTCAAGGGAGAAATAGTGAGGGGGTGCAGTGGTATTGCTAATTTGACCTGGAGTGTGGAGCGATGTAAAAGGAGACTTACTAGCTGTGTGGGTGAGAGGCGGTCGGGTAAGGAGTTCAGCTGTGGTCCAGATGTCTGTTTGCAGTCAATCCATCCGCCGATTGCAGCCACCGTACATTCTAGTAGGGGGGAAAGAAAAAGGATAGTTAGAGCATATACTGGATTTGGAAGTATCAGCAAGAGGCAGTTTTGGTGTGATACACTTTGGGTATAAGCCCTTGCACGACAACTGGGAGTTAGGGGGCATGCCCCAATGTTAAACAAGTCGAATATGTAAACACTGTATGTGGTACTAAAGAAAGTAAAGTAGTATACAAGAAAAAAACAGTAAAAAAGATGAACACATATAAACAATGCAATAACAGCCTGCAAACACTGTCTCCCTAGGGAATTAGGAGTCTCATAAATGAATAGAGTGGCTTCCGGCCAGGGCCACTCATGCACGAGCCAATGTCCTGTAGTGTAGCTTTCCCAAAATTAGCCTCTGCAGTAATGGGAGCGACATTGGCCATGATGGCTTCCTGTGTCAAGTGACACGTGTGTCCATAAGCCAACATCTGGAGAAGGAAAAGAAGTATCATCGATGATATTGAACATGATCCATCCTACGGGTCAGGTTGCCGTTTTTCGGCATCTAGAAAGGTTTTCAGTTCTTTGGGGGAGCGAAAGAACTTGGCACCCCTAGGGGTCTGTAATCTGAGCTTAGCCGGATAGAGGAGCGCCACTTGCCTGCCTTCCTCATACAGCTGAGAACAATAGGGGGCAAATTCCTTGCGCAGTTTGGTAACTTCTGCTGAGAAGTCTTGAAATAGTAAAAGTTTTTTCCCCTCAAAGAGAACATCTCCGACATGTGCTCTGTAGGCTCTTAACAGTGCAAGCTTTTCTTGATAGTTCAAGACGAGGTCTGGCAGCTGTGGTGGTAGAGAGGCCAGTGTCTGGGCCAATGCGGTGGGCTCTTTCTACATCTAGTGGAAGACGATCTGGATCCATGCCCAAGAACCTAGGGAATGTGAGGGCTGTAAATTCCAATAAATCCTTGTTTTTTATGCTTTCTGGTATCCCTATTATGCGTAGGTTGTTGCGCCTGCTACGGTTCTCAAGGTCGTCGACCTTTTCCTGTAGCGCCTGATTCTGGCGTAGCAGTTGTCTAAGAGAGGTGGAAGTATTGTTCTGATGATCTTCCATGTCCGAAATCCTCTGTTCCGCCTGGTTCATTCTCGTTGAGAATTGGCGACCTCACTAGTTAGAGTGTCCATACCTGCCTGTAGAGATTCCATCTTAGGCAGAAAGAAAGTTTTCAGCTCCTGCAGGAGATTTGCTGAGTCATTATTCGCTAGATGAGCGGAGCCTAGGGATGGGGGGTTTTCAATCTGTGTTTCTGTAGCATGGCGTTGCCTCCTGTCAGTTTGTTTAGATTTGGACGTCATCTTGCCCTCTAGCGTGCTGGTAAGGGGTTTGAAGTACTTATCAACCTTCATGTGAGATGCAGAAGACTCTGACAATATAACAGCACAATTCAAATGGAAATAGAGCTTAAAATGTTTATGCCACTAGGTGTCACTGTTGGCTAATAAATGATGTAGCACTAAAAAAATGTATGTAGGGGCTTGCAGAGGGCACTCTCATTTATCTTCTTTTAAAAGGAAAGAAAAGAGAAGGCTTTCATCGGGGTTCCAGTTTAAACCATGCAAGGGATTAGGCAGTCTTTTAGAACCCGATGCAGCCACCCCAGCAGGGCCCAGGTAGATTATGCTGCGACTCTTTTTGTAATGTAAATGACCCCAGTAATGTGGTAATAAATTAAAGGCTTAGGTGGCTTGGGCAAGTGTGCAATGGTTGAATAGAGGTAGGCAGTCTGTATGGTTATGTCACTGCTTACCCAGCCTATGAGTTCAGTTGATGCCTGTCCTTAGTATAAGCCTATTCCCAGTACCTTGATTGTGATACCTCTCCTTAAGTTGTCCCTTGGCTGCGGCTTTTCGTCCCCTCCGGTGCTGCAAACTTTATACAGCAGTAGCCCTTTGACATGCGGGATTGTGAGGTCCGTGGGGCGGGGGCTGTTTCTGTATGGCGCAGCTGAGTGAAGCTCAGTATTATGCCCCAGTTGCAACTGTTCCTTTGTCTCCTTGTCCCTAGTGCGCCCTCCGGTGTCAAGGGGTCTAAGGTTGTAAGCCTGCAGCCCACTACTGAGCTCCGGTGCGTGGCTTGATACCTGTGGGCCCAGTCCAATATGGCGCCCGGCAGTGATGGTGTCTTCGCGCGGTGTTGCGCAACTGTATTTTTCCGGGGGCGAGGGCGATGTAGTGACCCTCCACAGAATGTCGCCGGTAGGGATAAGCTGTTACCCCACAAGGCTAAGGTGTGGGAAGGCGGCTGGCAGCAAGATTGGGGGAGTTTGCAGCTCCAAGTACACAGAGCTCTTACTCCCTGCTGCCAGTCGCTTGCTCCGCCCACCGGAAGTCCGGTGCGGACTTTTTTGACGAAAAAAATTTCTTAGTCATTTCCGGCGTCATACTTGTCACCGGAAGTTGTTTGTATGTGCGTCATTTTTTTGGCGTTTTTTTTGCACAAAAGATGTCGGCGTTACCGGATGTGGCGTCATTTTTTGCGCCAAAGCATTTAGGCGCCAAATAGTGTGGGCGTCTTTTTTGGCGCTAAAAAATATGGGCATCATTATTGTCTCCACATTATTTAAGTCTCATTGTTTATTTGCTTCTGGTTGCTAGAAGCTTCTTCATTGGCATTTTTTCCCATTCCTGAAACTGTCATTTAAGGAATTTGATAGATTTTGCTTTATATGTTGTTTTTTCTATTACATATTACAAGATGTCTCAGATTGACCCTGGATCAAAAGCTACTTCTGGAAAAACGCTTGACTGAGTTCAGTCCTACCAAAGCTAAGTTCATTTATTTCAAATGTTATGAATGTTTATCTTTAGCTATGGTTTGTAATAAGTTATTATGATAAACTTTTACATGCAGAATCCATTAGTATTTATGCTTTATATATTGCCATTCTTTTTACATCTTATGTACAAGAAATATTTAGAAGATTTATAAGAAATATTTTTCTGATTCTATTTTAAAGGCTTTGTCTGACATCGTGCCTTCTAATAAAAGTTTTAGGTCTTTTTCACTTCTTTTTTAATTATTGAAGTTTCAAATGACCAACAACATACTGATTTATCCTTCTCTGATGATGTTTTTTTCTCATTCAGAATTTTCTTCATCAGATATTGACACTAACAAATCTACTTTTTTATTATTTTTTTATTAAAGTACATTTGTTCTTTGTTGAAAAGGTGTTGATTATTTTGGATATTAAGGTAACTAGTTCTTTTTCAAGACTAGCTAACACTATTTCTGCTTATTTTTCTTCTGTGTTTTCAGAGGTTTTCTTTCCAATCCCTCATACTAGGGAATGGAATAGGCTGAGATTTTTCTTTTATTCCTTCTTCAAAGGTTTTAAACTATATTCTTTGCCAGCAGTTAAATTCAATTTGAAGGGTTCTCCAATTTATTGGGGCTATCTCTACTCCTACTAATTATGCTATTGTTTCTATAGCAAAATTGTATTTATTTTCCTTTAGATGGTTGTATCTTATTTAGTTTCAGGTACTTTTCTTGGTCCTGTGATTTATTTGGATGTTGCAATTGCTTCATTTTGTTCTGTTTACTTTAAGATCAAGTATCAGATTATGATTTATTTTAGCATTGTTAAGGGACAACATTTACTAGACTAGGTGCTGTTGCATTTGTCTTGTTGTTTTGCATTTTTTGATTATGCAAGTCCACTGTATTGACTGGTCCTTTAACTGGACTATCATGCTAATAATTTCATTTGTGTCTTCATTTTATTGAATATTTTCTCAAATAAGGGTTAATCTATGTCTTTAGCTATTTTAGCTAGAATAATTTTGTGATTTTTAAAAATCCATATTTCTTTTGTTCTAAGATAATCAATTATTTGTTTTATAATTGGATTCAATTCTTAACTGTTACTATGGGCTTCAAGATTGAGTTCTAAGACTAAAACTTTAAGCTTATACTAGTTTGGTTGTTCTTATTAAGGAACGAATTCCTGAATTCTTTCCCAAGTAACATGTTTTTAATTGGAAATTTTTTCAGTTCGAAATCAGCTCCCTAAAATTGCAATGTACGTGCCGTATTCCAGCTTGGCTGGCAAGGGGCAGGTTAAGACTTCTTTGTAATTTATTTGGTTCTATTCGGTCCAAATTTCTTTGATTTTATTCCAGTAAGGCTAACACTTTCTTTAAGTGTGTTTCGGTCCTATATATTTTGGGTACTGTTGAAGCATGGCTGGGCACCCATGGGGTTCAAGCGCTGCTCAGACCTTGAATCTTCTGGGGTATTTCTTCCAGTTACATTTTTAGGAACTGGGTTTTGGAGTTTTATTCAAACTATTCTGCCTTTTTTTGGTCAGTGATAGCATTATTTGTTTTCATTAGATACAATAAATGCATATTTCATTTTTCTGTTTTCATTCAGATTATTTTCTGAGGATGCGGAATCTCATATGATTCACTTTGCTCTTCAGGACATAGTTAGAGGATCTTTTTTTCAAAAGCTCTTGATTCCTTACACAAGGGTCACCTTTTTTAGGTTTCCAGATAGTTTGTGTCACTGTCTTTGTCTCTATCAGACAAGGGACAATTTTATTGTGTTCTGTTTGTCGGTACCTTTAGTCTCTATTATTTCCTTCAGTTGCTATATATGCATAGAAGTTTTAGGTCTTATGGGCACAGCATTGGATTTAATTCCCTTTGCTCATTTTCAATAGAAAGAACCTTTCCAGTCTTTTATGCTGAATTATGGTGCAGGGTTTATAGGATTTCGCATTTTAAATCTTCGAATCCTAATATTTATCTCTCTTGATTTGGTGGTTAAGTTCACCATCATTTAGTTCTACAGGTCTCTTCATTTCTTTCAACCTGGACCATGATCTCTACAGATGTGAGTCTTTTTGGTTGGGAGGCTGTCTGAGGATCTCTGTCAGCACAAGGGGTTTGGAAATCTCAGGAGGCGAGATTACCATTTGATATTTTAGAACTCCGTGTTTTCTCAGAGTTTTTCAGTTATTTTCTTTTTGAAGAAGAGACGTTTAATGTTTTTCAGACAATATCACTACTATGGTGTATGTCAATCATCAGAGTAGGACTATCAGTCCTTAGGCTGTGACAGAAGTGTCTCGGATATTAGCTTGGGCTAAATCCAGCTCCTATCAAAATTCTTTGTTTTTTTTTCCCAGGTATAGATATTTGGGAAGCGGATTATCTCTGTTAATCAAGCTTTTCTTCCGGGAGAATAGTCTCTCTTACCCAGATATGTTTTTTCATCTCATCTGAATAAAGAACTTCCCAGGGAACTATTAAGGTCCGGCAATCTTCAGGCGGAAGTAGTGTATGCATTGACATTTCTTTGGAATTATCTTTTTGCCTATTTCTTTCTGCCTCTAGTTCTTCTTCCAAAATTCTTATGGAGTATTTGTTTGTTATGCTGGTAGCTCCAGCATGGCCTCTCAGGTTTTGGTATACGAATCTCATTCGGATGGCCAGTTGCCAACGTTGGACACCTCCGGTTAAACCAGACCTTTTCTTTCTCAAGGCCATTTTTTTCCATCAGGATCTCAAATCATTACATTTGAAGGGATGGAGATTGAACGCTTGGTTTTTAGTCATAGAGGTTTTTCTGACTCATTGATTAATACTATGTTTCAGGCTACTAAATCTGTCTCTAGAAAGATTTATATTGAGTCTGGAAGACCTACTTTTCTTGCCATTTTTTTTTAAAATTCATAGAATTTTATTATTTTTTCAGGTTGGTTTGGATAAGGTTTTGTCTTCAATTCTTTGTTAGGACAAATCTCTACTATTTCTGTTCTTTTTTCACAGAAAAGATTGCTAATTATCCTGATATTCATTGTGTTGTACAGGCTTTGGTCCATATCAAGCCTGTCATTAATTCAATCTCTCCTCTTTGGAGTCTCAATTTGGTGCTGAGGGCTTTACAGGTTCCTCCGTTTGAAACTATGCATTTTCTGAACGTTAAATTACTTTCTTGGAAAAGTTTTGTTCCTTTTGGTTATTTCTTCTACTAGAAGAGTTTTTGAGTTATCTGCTCTTTTTTTGTGAATATCCTTTTCTGATTTTTCATCAGGATAAGGCAGTGTTACTTCCTGATATTCATCATTTTTTTCAGGTTTTGATTCGTATCAAACCTGTCATTAAGCCAATTTCTCCTCCTTGGAGTCTTAATTGGGTTCTGAAGGTTTTTCAGGCTCTTCTATTTTGAGCATATGCTTGCTCTGGACATTCATTACTTTCATGGAAAGTATTGTTCTTTTTGGACATCTCTTCAGCTAGAACAGTTTTTGAATTATCTGTTCTTTCTTGTGAATCTCCTTGTTCTGATTTTTCATCAGGATAAGGTGTTTTTTTGCCATCCTCATTTCAATTTTCACCTAAGTTGTGAATTCTAACAACATTAGTGGAGGAATTATTGTCTTTTCCTTGTGTCCTAATCCTAAGAATTCTTTGGTAAGATTCTTACATTCTTTAGGATGTGGTAAGAGTTTTGAAATATTATGTTGAAGCTTCTCAGATTTCAGACAGACTTCTAGTCTATTTGTTATCTTTTCTGGTTTTAGGAAGGTCAGAAGGCTTCTGCCATTTCTTTGGCATCTTGGTTAAGCTTTTGATTCATCATGCTTATTTGGAGTCGGATTATTCCCTGTCTCAGAGGATTACGGCTCATTCTACTAGGTCAGTTTCTACTTCCTGGGCTTTTTAAGAATGAAGCTTCTGTTGATCAAATTTGCAAAGCAATGACTTGGTCTTCTTCGCATACTTTTACTAAATTCTACCATTTTGATGTTTTCTCTTCTTAGAAGCAGTTTTTGGTAGAATAGTACTTCAGGCAGCTGTTTCAGTTTGATTCTTCTGCTTATAATTTAAGTTTTTTTCATTATTAAAATTGAAACTTTTGATTTGGGTAGTGGATTAATTTTTCAGCGGAATTGGCTGTCTTTATTTTATCCCTCCCTCTCTAGTGACTCTTTCGTGGAAGTTCCACATCTTGGGTATTTATATCCCATACGTCACTAGCTCATGGACTCTTGCTAATTACATGAAAGAAAACATAATTTATGTAAGAACTTACCTGATAAATTCATTTCTTTCATATTAGCAAGAGTCCATGAGGCCCACTCTTTTTTGTGGTGGTTATGATTTTTTTGTATAAAGCACAATTATTCCAATTCCTTATTTTTTTTATGCTTTCGCTCTTTTCTTATCACCCCACTTCTTGGCTATTCGTTAAACTGAAATGTGGGTGTGGTGAGGGGTGTATTTATAGGCATTTTAAGGTTTGGGAAACTTTGCCCCTCCTGGTAGGAATGTATATCCCATACGTCACTAGCTCATGGACTATTGCTAATATGAAAGAAATGAATTTATCAGGTAAGTTCTTACATAAATTATGTTTTCAAATGTGAATACACATGTAAAAAACACACAAATATAAAATAGAATTATAGCAATAATTAAGACTTATGATGACAAATAAAAGTTAGCTAAATATATTAAATACTGAAATATAATATTAAAGTCATAATTCATATTTCATAATTATTTAATGGCATTGTTTAAAACAATAAAGAAAAATATGTTTTAATTAAACATAGAAGTCTGATGTAAATATAAATCTATTAGTCTGGTACACATTTAAAAATATATGCGTGTTTTTTTTGAGGCTGAGTTGGTTTAGTCGATCACCGGTAAGGGTTGCAAGTGCAAAACAAATCTTTTTACACCATCTTGCTATGTAATATACTATGAGAAGCTGATTATCCTCTAAAATTCCCAAAATGCTTAATGTTAAATGAAAATTGTGTGTGGGGGGTTAGAGTTATTTTTAACACTTTACAAAAATTGTAAAATGTAATAAGGAATTATGTAAACTGGGTGAAAAATGGAATGAGATATCACTCACACCAGATGAAACATTTAAGCCTTTGCATTTTATAGTTCAGCTTTTCTTCAGTCATAACTTGCATACTCTCTTGAAGGAACATCAAAATTATGGCTTTGATTCTGATCTTTTAGGCTTGCTTACCAATGTTATGAGCTGCTTATTATATTTTCATTATTTTATATGTTTAACCAAACTTTTCCTTTTCTTTTACTGAACTCTTCTCTGAAACTGCAGATATATTACTTCTGTATTTTCCAATAAGTGATGTATCTTTAACAACTTACTTTTAGCCTAATAAGTATGTATCAGTACATCTTAAAGTTATGGCTTCTCCCATACATCGTTTTCTAAATATCTGAAACTCAAGGTAAAATCCAAGGCTTCTCTGTACAGTATCAACTTCTCAATCCAATTAGCCAACTAGCCTCTGGTCACATTCCAAGAAAACATATCTCCCAAATTTTAACATAGAGGACCTGTTTTTTTCCCCCTTTCCTAGTAACCACTAATCACGTGAGATTTATTGGCCAATCATTATCAGCCAATTAGCTCTCTGCTTTGTAAGGAACTGTAATAGTATAAAAATGCATGTATATGAAAATGTGTTAGTCTTGCGTGGCTGTTTTTTGTTCTGGGACACTGTTGCAACAGTGTAATAAAGATTACCTCTCCTGAGGTGAGCCCTTGCTTGATAAATATCTGGTCTGGACCTCTTTATTACTGCACCTGAGACGAGCTCACTCACGACAGTAACTTGGCGACTCTGGTGGGACGTGCTTCGGGTCGACCTTTCCGTGCCTCCCTGGCTGGGAACCAACATCTGCGCGCACCCATCTGATTCAGGTCTATAGCTTACCTGTGGGAGGTTTTGTCTTGTTGGCCAGGGAGTCCCGGGGGGCAATAAGGGAGTACGTCCTGAGGAACAGACCACAAACAATGGACACAATCTACCCCTTGGACCAATCTGTGAGTGTCTTCTTGTCTTTTGTGTTCATGTACGTGTAATATATGTTGTGGGTCTTTTACCCTGTTTTTGTTTTATATACTGGATCACTATTAAATTCAGTGGGACATCTGTCTGGCAGTTAAACACCATTAGGGTGCCAGCCCACTATAAAATAAAGTTTCAGGTGGTAGGGATTTTACAGAGGCAGAAATAGTGATCCAAGACATATTGTGACTTGAGACTATAGTGCTAATCTCTCCCGCAAAGCAGGGACGTTGAGGTAGTGTCCGTCAGGTAACTGCAGGGACTTGACTTGACTATAGTGCTAATCTCTCCCGCTAAGCAGCGAAGTTAAGGAAATGTCCGTCCGAAAACTGCAGGGACTTGATTAGGGATTAAAGTGAGGTGTGGATTTTGAGGAGTTAAAGTGCCCCTGTTTTTGGTTGAATTTTTGTAGACTGGGCACTTTGTCATCAAAATTTACATTCACTTTAAGGAACAGGGATATAATAATGGGATCCCTGCTGTCTAAAGTAGACAAAGACTCTCCCTTTGCTAAAGTATATGCAAATTAGGGAAAACTCAGTACTGCTTGGTTATAAAAAAAAATAGACTATATACTTTGTGCACAGAGCTCTGAGTTTCCTATACTCTCAGCCTTGATCCTGAATTAAGGTGGCCGAGATTTGGGTCCTTTGAGCTCTCTAAATTAATTGCCCTCCGCAATCTTCTGGTTGATATATGCCCTGACCAGATGGACTACTATTATCTGTTTGAGAATAGTAGGGTTGCGGACGTCAAAACCCAAATGAAAATGTGTTTTCTGTATTACTAAAAGTTTCATGTATGTTAACATTGCTTTAGAATAAATGCTGGGAGTGAAATATTTGAGGTATGTGAGTTGATATGAATTTTGTGTACAATCGCTGCAAAAGAAAGCTGGCCTTGATGTTTGATGCAGGCTGGAGCTGTGTGTGTGTATCAGGAATTCTTAGCTAAGAAATTTGATGACGTAATGATTTGCTTGTTATTGCTGTAACTTGGTTTTAAAGTCATATGTATGTTCTTAATTTTGTGCGTCAATAATAGCATTTTTTTTAGTTTTAAGTGATATTTGTTTTATGTATGGGCTGATAAGAGATTTAATGTGTTTCCATCTGTTTGAGGCATATAAAATATATGCAAGCGAAGTAACTAAGGACTTTGAAAGTGCAATGGTGTGTGTCATTTTTGTCACGCTCTAGTAAATATGAGAGTTTTACTGGTATGTGATTAATGGGTTAAGTATGTTGTGTTTGCAAGTATTTGTTTGTGGAAAAGATAAAAAAAAAAAACTTGTGTTGTTTGCCATTGGAGTTCTGCTTCTTTGCTGTATTATGGACTGTGTGTCATTAGATGTATGTATTTGGGTCTGTTTCTTTTTCAATAAATATTTATGTTTAACTTGTTTTTATTGATTTTATAAATAAAAGACAAGAAATAGATCAATTAAATTGAATACAGCATAGGTCTTGGTAATTTGACAATAACAAGAAAAATGGGTTGGTCAGTGCAGATGACAACACCTCGCCACAATACCTGGAGTTCTAAGATATTACAAACTTCAATATGTATGTTTTAACATTTATTTAGAACTAACTCGTAACGTTCTATATAGTCCCATCTGCCCTTCCCCTCCCACTTGTTCCTCCAAGCCGGTCATCATTGTAGGAGTCACCTAGGGAATCAGATCCCATTTTAGCCCCTAATAATAGCATTTTGATGATAAGACCAGACCATTTTGAGAAGGCATGACATTGAGACCAAATAACTATAGGTTCTTGTATCAACAAAAAGAATAAGAGATACGACAAGAAGATAGATGAAGATATAGATATTGAATAAGAGCGAAAGATTTAGAGTGTACTTGTATCCGTTATCCTTGTTTATAAAACTAGTTAGGTATTCCGAAATTACATTGGGCAAGTACACGTAGAGTAAAGCGTAGAATAGAGAGCAAGGTAAGGTAAGACAGGGTAAGTTAGATTAGGCCACCCGGGCCACCCCCCCCCCCCGACCAATGAAGTTACTATGTTCTTTGTTTCTGTAAAACAGTTATATAGCTAAGTTCCTGTTTAAAGTCCAGTAAAACCAGACTTTCTCAAATTGTGCTTGTGTATCTAGGATATGTGATGCAGATTTATACATTCGGTGGGTTAGTGAAATTTTATTCTTAACTTCCTCCCATGGAGGAGCATTCGTTTTCCAGTATTTTGCAATACTCATTCTAGTCACCGTACAGGTGATCTTAATGAAAGTGTTTATGTGTTTTTTGAATCGGGGCAGGGGTTCATGGAGGAGTGTTTGTGCCGGACTAAGTTGGATCCTCTCCTCTAGGATCACGCCCAGGAGGGAGGATAGATGGACCCATGTGGGCTGGATTATATTGCAGTCCCACCACATATGGCGGTATGATCCGATTTCCCCACATCCTCTGTAACAGAATCTATTTTTGGTGAGAGACATGTGTTGAGTTCTAATCGGGGTTAGGTACCATCTATACATAGTTTTTATAGTATTTTCCCGTAGATTCGCACTTAAGAGGCCTGAGCAAGCTGAGTGAAATGTTTCATCCCACGCATCTTTATGTTTGTTTATGTCTAAGTCGGTTTCCCATGCATTGATTATTGTGGGCTTAGTGGAGTTGTTTAGTGCTTGAATCTCTAGGTACAGTCTGGAGATCATCTTTTTGGGTCTCTGTGTTGATCTTAATAAGATTTCTGTGGCCGTGAGTGTGTTGGGTCTGTGTAATTTCATATAATGTTGAATAGCTGAATTAACCTGAAGATACTGGAACCATAAAAGTCTCATTGGGGCCAGTTGTTCTTGAATTTGTGTGAATGTTTTAGATTTACTCCCTACTAACCAGTCTGCCACCCTATACAGTCCCTTATTTGCCCATTTATCCGCTACGGTACTGACTTCACTAGAAAGGAGATATCTGAGTGGGAGCATAATTGTTTGGGTAGGTAATATCTTCTGTTGTTTTGTTAGTAGAGACCATAGGTGTTTAGTATGATCCAGTATGTGTGAGTGGTATCTATTGGGAGTGTGCCCTGGGTGATTTTTGTTCCATAATATGTCGTCTGTATGAGTGGATCCCCCTAGATCAGCCTCCAGTTTGGTCCAAAGGACCAATTTCTCTCTTATTCCTAGGAGTAGTGTTTGTGCTAGTCTTGACGCTCTATAATATTCTAATAGGTTGGGGGCTCCTATGCCTCCTAGTGTCCTGTGTTTTATTATTAATGAAGTTGGGATCCTGGCTGATTTCTTCCCTCTAATATATGCAATTAGTTCCGCTTGTAGCTTTTTTAAATCTGTAGTCGGGACCTCTATGGGAAGTGTCCTAAAAAGATATAGAAGGCGGGGTAGTACAGTCATCTTTACAGTCGCTAGTCTGCCCATCCACGAAAAATTATATGTTTTCCATTTATTCAGATCTTTCCTTGTATTTTTATATAAGACTTCATAATTATGTTTGTATAATTGGTTGATCTGGGGAGTCAGATGGATCCCTAAATATTTAAGAGCATGAGTGGTCCAGGTCAGGTCAAAGTTGGATTCTATTAATTTTTTGGTGTGTTGTGGGAGACCCAGCGAAAGCGCTTCACATTTATCAAGATTAACTTTATAACCTGAGATCTGGGAGAACTCCTCTAGGGTTTTATATAAATTGGGTAGGGAGATGAGGGGTCTAGTTAGTGTAAGTAGGATGTCGTCTGCGAAAAGTGTTAATTTATATTCTTGGTCTCTAATCGTTACTCCTGAAATATCAATTGTCTGTCTAATTTTGGCTGCCAAGGGCTCTATGCAAATAGCAAAAATAAGGGGAGAGAGGGGACACCCTTGTTGTGTGCCATTTAATATAGGAAATGAGTTAGATTTGTAACCCGATATCGAAACCTGGGCTGAGGGGGATGAGTAAATCATATTTAATGCTTTGATAAATGCACCTCCAAAGCCCATTCGAAGTAAAACTGCTTTCATGTAATCCCAGTCTATTCTGTCGAATGCCTTCTCCGCATCCAACGAAAGGAGCAGAGAAGGCACTCGATTCACTCCCACATAATCTATAATGTCCAAAAGCCTACGTACGTTGTCGGGGGCCTCCCTATCTTTGACAAAGCCCACCTGGTCTAGATGGATTAATTTTGGTAAGATGACTTTCAACCGATTAGCCAGGATTTTAGTAAAGATCTTTAGATCCTGATTGATCAGTGAAATAGGCCTGTAACTAGAACAGAGGTTGTGATTTTTCCCAGGTTTCGGTATTACCACTATTCTGGCTCGCAGAAGGTCGTCCGGGATAGTATGGCCTTCTAGTATATATTTACAAAAGTCAGTGAGGTGAGGTACCAATAATCCCTTAAAAGTTTTGTAGTATTCACTGGCGAAACCATCTGGCCCTGCCGCTTTCCCTGACTTAAGGTCTTTAATGACGCCTAGGACTTCCTCTCTAGTCACCGGGGTATTTAAGTTATTTAAATCTTCTTCCGAGAGGGAAGTTAATTCTGTTTCCTCTAAGAATTTCGTGGTCTGAGAGGCCACCGACTGTGTGTGTGATACTTTATTCCCATCATAAAGTTTCCCATTAAAGTCCGCAAAGGCCTCCACTATGTGTTGGGGGTGAGACACTGAATTGCCATGGACATGATGGTGGATGCCTTACACCGTTCTCTTAATTTGTGAGCCAAAAACGTATCCGGTTTATTGGCATATATATAGTATTGTGTATTAAGTTTCTGAATTGCCCTAGTTGAATGTTCCTTTAGAAGATTAGCTAGGTGGGATCTTTTTGTTTCTAAGGAGGACAGAATGTCTTTTCTCTGAGTGAGTCTGTGTCTGGTCTCTAAATCTCTAATCTCATTGTGGAGTTGTGAGAGTAGTGTTCTATGGTTTCTATTTCGTATTGTCTTTTCTCGAATGAGAAGGCCTCTGAGGTATACCTTGTGAGCTGCCCAGGGGGAAGTAGGGTTAGTTGTGGAGTCTTTATTTAAGTCCCAGAATTCTTTTAGTGATTTGCTCAGTTTTTCTTTAAGTAAGGGGTCCTTTAACTGTGTGGGGTCATATGTCCATGTCCGGGTTCTGCCAGTGTCAACAAGTCCGTCAAGGTGCAGCATCAGTACAGAGTGGTCGGACCATACACAGGGGTGGATTGTCGACTTATTGTAGAGGGGTTGTAAAATTTGGCTAGTGTAGATGTAATCTATTCTGGTGTATTGTTTATGCTCTGAGGAGTAGAATGTTACATCTGATGTTTGTCCATACAACGTGGACGAGGAGTCTAATAATGCATGTGAGGTCAGGTGGTCTTGTATGACATTGACTAGTCTGTTATGTCTAAGCTGTTTAGGCGATAATTTGGCGTCTGTGTCTATATGTTTGGTCATAGTAATATTAAAGTCTCCTGCTAATATTATTTTGTGCTGAGACCAATTAGTGATCAGGTTGGATATATTCTGGAAAAAGACATGTTGATTATCATTGCATAGGATGACATCCGATTCCTGTAAACGCCCTTTAACTATAATATACCTCCCTTCTTTGTCTGCTACAGTGGATTCGTGTTCAAATGATAAGCCAGAGTGGATCAGGATTGAAACTCCTCTTTTTTTGGAATCTGTGGTTGCATGATAGTGTTGGGTGAAGTGCTTAGCCCAATATTTTGGAATAATATTTTGAGTGAAATGTGTTTCCTGGAGGAATATGAGGTTAGCTCCTAGATGTAGGTATTGGGACATAGCTGTGCGTCGTTTTACATTAGTATTTAACCCTCTTACATTGTGTGATATGAGGTGTATTTGAGGGATCATCTCTGTGCTGTGTTAGGTCTTTTTGATGACATATGTTCAGATATAAATTTCTGCAATACATACATATCTGGTGTGATCACATAATCGGAATACTGTACAGGAGTTCTTTTGCCTAATGTGGGGAGGAGAGCGGCCCAGATGCCCTTAGAGAGAAGAAGGGGAGAAAAGAGTAAATTCAGAGAATAAAAAAGAAAACAATAAAACAAACATAACAGTAACTGTAACCCAATCCGTGGGTCAATATACAATACATAACTAAACATTCCTAGCCTGAATCTAAAGCTGCTAGTATATTAAGATACACATATTTTAAAAAGTCAGCAGCGGATGAGCTTGTTAAACTTTGTTGAGTGGAAACATTCAAGCCACAAATCCGACATCTCTATATCAGATCCTGGCTTCGATTGTAAGAGTTCTTACGAGGACCTTTACTGGGAACCCCCAAGAAAGGGAGTCTTGGTATAAATCCTGTCACCAGGGTGTACAGGCTTCTAAAAGTTTCAGTAAGGTCCTGCGTCAGGCCCTCAATGTTTTGAGGGGGATCACACCCAGAGTAATAGGCGGTATGAAGTGGAAGATGGATGGTGTGGGTAAGAGGTTCTCGGATCTGTATTATTTCTTGGGTCCCTTCCGGTTAACCTTTGTCCATTTGGAGTGCCCGGGCTGGGTATTTTGTTTTGGTGATTGATCTTCTGTGGGTATGAGGGGAGCTTCCAGTCAGTGGCGTCACTAGGGGGGGGCGGGCCGCACCCGGGTGACACCCTCCAGGGTTTGTTTGTATGTGTGTGTGCCTGTGTTTTTGTGTGTGTCTGCTTTCTGGGGGGGGGGGGGTGACACCATAACTTACCACACCGGGTGACACCAACCCTAGTGACGCCACTGCTTCCAGTCCCAGTAGCTTGCATGTTGAAGTGATCTCTTCGATGTCACGAACCGTGAAGGTTTTGTTGTCTTTGAGGATGTGCAGGGCGAAGGGAAAGCCCCATTTATATTTGACTTGGTGCTTTCTGAGGAGGGTGGTCAGTGGGCGCAGAGAGCTTCTTCTCTGAAGTGTGCGGAGGCTGAGATCCTGAAAAAATTGTATGACATTACCTTGGAACTTATATGTAGGTTTGTTTCTTGATGCCTGGAGTATTTTTTCTTTGTCCTGAAAGATTGGCCATAAGAGGTGATTGGCCATAAGAAGCGGTAGGCACGCGGCCCGGGGCTGTGCACTGACAGGCTTGGAACAGAGTCAGAGAGCAGAATTTTCATAGTTTGCACCTAAACCTTTTCTTTAGTGATTTATTTTTAGAGTGCTCTGTTTATCTTTCATTTGATGCTCTGCTGAGCCAGGGAGCAGCTCTAGGCATGCGCTTTATAATTAATGCAGTGCAGTTTACATATTTTGTAAGTGTGTGTCTGAGTTTTTGTGTGTGTGTGTGTCTCAGTGTTTTTGTGTGTGTGTTTTTGTGTGTGTGTCTGAGTGTGTTTCCGAGTGTTTGTGTGTGCATCTGAGTATGTTTTTAAGTGTGTCTGAGTGTTTGTATGTGTGTGTGCCTGTGTTTTTGTGTGTGTCTGCTTTCTGGGGGGGGGGGGGGTGACATCATAACTTACCACACCGGGTGACACCAACCCTAGTGACGCCACTGCTTCCAGTCCCAGTAGCTTGCATGTTGAAGTGATCTCTTCGATGTCACGAACCGTGAAGGTTTTGTTGTCTTTGAGGATGTGCAGGGCGAAGGGAAAGCCCCATTTATATTTGACTTGGTGCTTTCTAAGGAGGGTGGTCAGTGGGCGCAGAGAGCTTCTTCTCTGAAGTGTGCGGAGGCTGAGATCCTGAAAAAATTGTATGACATTACCTTGGAACTTATATGTAGGTTTGTTTCTTGATGCCTGGAGTATTTTTTCTTTGTCCTGAAAGAATGAGAATTTAATAATAACGTCTCTGGGAGGTGCTTCACCTTTCGGTTTTGCGCGTAAGGCTCTGTGAGCTCGTTCCATGTCATAGTCTGAGTCTTCAGAGTCACCTGTAATATTATGGAATAGTTGCTGTAGATATGTATGCAGCTCTGAATTAGATATGGTTTCTGGGACTCCTTTTAGTCTGATATTGTTTCTGCGAGATCTATTTTCTAGATCGTCTACCTTATCTTGCAGCTCTGTAATGGATTGTTGTTGTGTTTGGATAATGTGAGAGGATGATGCTAATTCTTCTGAGACCATGTCTCTAGTTTCCTCAAGTGCGTCGAGTCTCCCGCCTAGTTCAGCGATGTCTGAGCGTATGTCAGTCAGACTAGAAGTGACTGCGTTATGCATAGAGTCAATTTTGTTCCATAATTTTTCAAAATTATTTGTAAAATCTTGCTTGGAGATCAGGTCTTTTAGGTCAGCTTTAGTTACTGGAGTTTTGTGTGCACCTGGATCTTGAGGGTTAGATTCAGTGTCTGAGTTCCCTTCTGCCTCCATTGTTTGTTGCTCTGGGTTTTTACTGTGTCTAGAGGGTTTAAAGAAGGTACTAACTGCAGTGGGTTTGCTCAGTTTTTCTCCCTTGGATGGTTTTCTTGCTGACATACTAGCCAAGTAGAATTTGTAAATAAGTAACCAGATGTCTTTTTTTTTTTTTTTTTTTTTTAATATTTCTTTATTGAATGAGACACATTTATAATAATACAATCATAACTCAGAAACTTGGTCATTTTAAGGCAAACATTGCCTATTGTTTTCCATTAGGACAAAACATATATAAACATCCAAAAAAATTAAACATCATTTAGTTTTCAAATTTGTCTCACATTTTTCCTGTGTTATTTTTTCTGTTAACCCAAATGTGTTCCTCAAATTTTCCAATTATATACAACAAAATAGACATAAATAAAAGAAAAAAGAAGAGAAAGAGAGAGAGGGAAAAAAAAAAAAAAAAAAAGGGGGAGCAAACCCCCCCCCCTTCATCCCCTCGTCCTAATCTATCCTCTTAACCCTATCTTACTAGTACTTCGTGACTTGGAGAGCTAAATTTCTCTACTTGAAGAATACCAATTCGCTGGAAATATGTCTAACATAACTAGTTCTGCGAACGTCTCAGAACTTAAAAAGGGATACAAAATTTGTTTCTGAATCTGTAATGTATATGTTTTAATTATAGGTAACCATCCTAATATAAATCTTTTTACTTTATGCTCCTTAACATTCTTCATATGGAATGATTCAAATACAATATGGTTTTGAATTTCCTTTATTATCCTGGCCAATGAGGGTGCAGCTATAGATTTCCAGTTTTTTACGATCAAATGTCTTACCAGTAGTATAAGTATATTTAAAGTTTTAACTTGTATTCCTAGATCCGGATTATACCTTTTTAAGAACATAACTGTTTCCATGTCTATAAATATATTTGAATTATAAAGTTTATTTATCCAATAAACTAACTTCTCCCACACTTGCTTCATTTTAGGACAGAGGTAAAACATATGACATATGCCCGCTTTCGGAAAATTACAACGCGGGCAGCTAGTAATTTGTGCTGGATACATTTTCGTCAATCGGGCTGGGGTTAGATAAAAATTATTAATAAGTTTATAATGGGATTCTTTCCAGCTCATAGGTATAGCTAACTTCCTTGTAGTCAGTAGACTTGTATTCATTCTTGATAGCTCTAGATTAGGAAAATTATATTTCCAGTTATCATGTATTTTATTCAAGGAAATAAGGCTTTGTTTAGCAAGTAAAATATCATATAACAAAGAGATAGATGTAGAGCCCACCATATATTGATGTATATAACCTTTAATTTCCGTCCATTCCTTAAATTGATTCCTATCCCTTCTCATATCTTCTATAAAATGTCTAACTTGCAAATAACCAAAAAAACTAGTTCTAGGTAATTCAAATTGTGATACTAGGGTTTCGAAGGAGACAACACACCAGTCATTCGTTAGTACCTGACTAATATACTTCACTCCTTTGTCTGCCCATTTTCTAAAAATATCTTGATTGATTCCTGGTGTAAAACTAGGATTACCCCTTATAGGAAGAAAATCTGAATAATATGGATCCATATCTAGTATGCCACACACTTTATACCAAGCTATGATGATATTCTTAATGGATATTAAGCAATCTATATTCCTCGGGAGTACTTTCAAAGGACAATGTAAAATCGCTTTCAAAGAAAAAGGATATACAAAAAAACTCTCGATATCATTTGATGAGACCTTATTTATATCTATCAACCACTCAATTGCTATTTTAGCTAAAAAGGCAATATTATAAAGGTGGATATCTGGTAAGGCAAGACCTGCCATTTTATATGGTTGCATCATCTTTTTTAACGCTATTCTTGGTTTCTTATCTTTCCATATAAAATTAGAAAAAGCAGAGTTAATTCTCTGTCGATCATAAGTCTTAATCAAAAGCGGTAAATTTTGGAGTGAATATACTAGTCTAGGGAAGACAATAGTCTTAATTAGATTTACTCGGGCTGAAATTGACAGGGGCAAAGATACCCATAACTTTAAATCCGAAATAATTTTTTGAATCAAAGGACAAAAGTTCTCTGTGTACCACTTATTAGGATTGGCACTAAGTTTAATGCCTAAGTAATTAAGAGTTTCAGTGGTTCTAAACGGGATTTGTTGCAGACTAGTATTAGTTTTATTTAACCACATAATTTCACTCTTATTACAATTAATATTATACCCGGAAAATGATGCAAAAAACTGTAAAGTGTCTACTATTAATGGAATTGACTGTGTAGTGTTCTGCAGAAAAATCAATAAATCATCAGCGTGCAGTAATATTTTTAATTTACTCGTACCTAGCTTTATTCCTACTATTATATCCCTAAGCCATATTGCAAGAGGCTCCACAGCTAAATTAAACAAGAGTGGCGATAGCGGGCAACCCTGTCTCGTGCCTCTACCCATTATAATTTTGGATGAAAGGGAGCCGTTCACCAGCAGATAGGAAATAGGGTTCTTATACAGATTACGAATAAAACCCAGAAATTGATTTTGAAGTCCAAATTTTGATACTGAGCTAAATAAATATTCCCAATTAATCGAATCAAACGCCTTTTCGGCATCAAGTGTAAGAATTGCTAGATCCTGCATTAGTTGGGAATTCGCTGTACCTTTTATAGACCATATATAATCCACATATGTAACAAGCTTTCGAATATTTTTCGAAGAATTCCTATTTATCATAAAGCCAGTTTGATCTGGATGAATAAGATCGGTGAGACAATGAGCCAGTCTACTAGCGATTATAGAGGTTAATATTTTATAATCAGAATTTAATACTGATATGGGCCTATATGAGGCGGGATCTTCCGGATCTTTCCCTTTTTTATATATTAAAGATATATTTGCAGCAGAAAAATAATTTGAGATGGGCTTATTTGAGATAAAATAATTATTGTAAAGTTTTTGTAAAGTAGGTGCGATATCCTCCATTAAAATTTTCAAATATTCTGCTGGGAAGCCATCTGGCCCTGCTGCTTTATTAAGTTTCGCGTTTCTTATTGCCTCAGTCACTTCTTCCAATGATATAGGGGCATTTAATAGATTTACATTTTCCTGATTTATTTTCGGGGTTTGAATTTTAGCCCAAAACTCTTCATGATTTACTGCATCACTTTTTTTCTCACAATATAAATTCTGATAATAGTCATGAAAAACCCTCATAATCTCTGTGTTATCTGTACATCTCGTCTCTCTCTCCTTAACTGCCAATATATAATTTTTTTTTTCCTATTCCGAACTACCATGGATAAATATTTAGCTGAGCATCCATGAAAAGCCCTGAAATGCATATTGAGCCTGGTGTCTTCCTCCTGCGCTCTTTGTTTTAGTAGTATGTCCCTTTCCTGTCTAGCCTTGATATATTTTCCCCAGTTTTCATCACTATGATTATTAAAAAATCTCCTGTATGCATTCCTAACACTATTCATCATTTGCTTTTCAATCAAACTTGCTTTTTTCTTTCTGGCGTAAACATAAGCACCAATCTCTCCTCTCAGAACAGCCTTAGAGGCTTCCCAAAAATTTTCAGTCGAATTATATTGTGTATATTCAATGTACAATAGTCTTTCCACTTCTGTCTTAACCAGTTATTAAACCTAAGATTATTATATAGATATCTAGGGAAATAGAAGGTATTTACTTTGTCTTTAGCTTTCACCAATGTGTCAAAATGAAGCGATATAATAGCATGGTCGGAGATCATTATATCATTTATAAACCATAAACCATAAAAGTTACAATTGCGAATGGTGAATAACCAAGCTATAACGAATGAATGGTGGTAGTAATGTGTATTATAACTTATAGAAAATCAGTATAGCAAAGTTCATCTGAAAATTACGGGAGTGACTAAAAAATACCTATACAAGATAGAACGGCCTAAGAGCCAAGCGTATGAATGTAAGGTATACTACCGCACTACTGAAGTTATAGAACTAGCTATACAAACTAAAAGCTAACTGCAGTCTGCAGCACAACAATAGTGAGCTGTACCAGTAAGGAATTAATGAATTGATGCTATCTTAGTGCAGCTCTTGGACATTCGAGTATGAATGAAATGTGAATGATTGTATTATAAGATCAAAGGCCAGCTACCTAGAATTATAAGTTACTTAACAGCGCATTGGATAACAACAGTGCAATATACTAATAGTATTTTTTCACCTACTCTATACTGTTGGCACAAAGTACCGGGGGATTCATGCAAAAATATCCTCAGCAAAACATAATCCAATAACCGGTGTACAAATCCACACCAAGTGAACTCACATAACTGTTACGTTTAAATGGTAACATTTGTATTAAATCTCGAACATTGCATATAGCCCTGCAATAACAATACGTATATGTTAATACATAGGAGTTCTTACGTCCAACAACATTGGGGCACACCATTCTGTTACGCAATTTGATTTATTACCTTATTTCGTGTAGAACACAGTTAAATTTAATGTTAAAACTTAAGGTAACAACAAGCTCAGGATAATCTTTGTGTGTCAAGAAACCAATAACTTACAAATATCACTAATAACAAGTACCAGGTATTAACGATAATATACCTATACCATCCAACTTGAAATAAGTACTATATGGCAAAAATTCACTTAAAAAAATAATAAAATTTAAAAAAGTGAGTGTGTACTCTATAATAAAGTGTGACCTAAGTCAATAATGGCCATTATTGTACACCCTCAGTCTGAATTTTAACTCTGCTATATTGACTAAAGGAGAAAGCCAATGGTTATAAAACTGGGTTATTAGAACTAGGATAGCATCAGCCTTGGAAATACAGCTATTATTTTATTAATAGCACTAATATTATGAACTATAACGTGCATGCCTAAGAAGCACATACATGCATATTTCAGGTACCTCATCACAGAATAAACTTACTTTAAGTATACTCCTATGACCACGAACTATAGTAGTATCCCTGTGAGAAAAAACATATACAACTGTATTTACAAGTATTAAATTACACACTCAAACAGCTATAATAAGGAAATATCCTTTTGACCAAGAACATTGTAATCTAGAGACATTTAATCTAGAGACAAGGTCGAAAGATACTTCTCAGTGCATGCAGCCAGGCTTAGCACATATACTGTACATACAGTATCCTTTTCAACATTTTGTGTTTTTATTTATATATGT
>NC_069507.1:159150147-159192647 GCF_027579735.1 Bombina bombina | reverse complement strand
CCAGGTACAATAGCTATTAAATAGTTAAGAACTATTTAATAGTTACCTAGTTAAAATAATAACAAATTTACCTGTAAAATAAATCCTAACCTAAGATATAATTAAACCTAACACTACCCTATCAATAAAATAATTAAATAAACTACCTACAATTACCTACAATTAACCTAACACTACACTATCAATAAATTAATTAAACACAATTCCTACAAATAAATACAATTAAATAAACTAGCTAAAGTACAAAAAAATAAAAAAGAACTAAGTTACAGAAAATAAAAAAATATTTACAAACATAAGAAAAATATTACAACAATTTTAAACTAATTACACCTACTCTAAGCCCCCTAATAAAATAACAAAGCCCCCAAAATAAAAAATTCCCTACCCTATTCTAAATTAAAAAAGTTCAAAGCTCTTTTACCTTACCAGCCCTGAACAGGGCCCTTTGCGGGGCATGCCCCAAGAATTTCAGCTCTTTTGCCTGTAAAAGAATAAATACAATACCCCCCCCCCAACATTACAACCCACCACCCACATACCCCTAATCTAACCCAAACCCCCCTTAAATAAACCTAACACTAAGCCCCTGAAGATCTTCCTACCTTGTCTTCACCATACCAGGTTCACCGATCCGTCCTGAAGAGCTCCTCCGATGTCCTGATCCAAGCCCAAGCGGGGGCTGAAGAGGTCCATGATCCGGTCAAAGTCTTCATCCAAGCGGGGCAGAAGAGGATCTTCCATCCGATTGAAGTCATCATCCAGGCGGCATCTTCTATGGTCTTCCATCCGGAGCGAAGCGGCAGGATCCAGAAGACCTCCAGCGCGGAACATCCATCCGGACCGACGACTGAACGACGAATGACTGTTCCTTTAAGGGACGTCATCCAAGATGGCGTCCCTCGAATTCCGATTGGCTGATAGGATTCTATCAGCCAATCGGAATTAAGGTAGGAATTTTCTGATTGGCTGATGGAATCAGCCAATCAGAATCTAGTTCAATACGATTGGCCGATCCAATCAGCCAATCAGATTGAGCTCGCATTCTATTGGCTGATCGGAACAGCCAATAGAATGCGAGCTCAATCTGATTGGCTGATTGGATCGGCCAATCGGATTGAACTTGATTCTGATTGGCTGATTCCATCAGCCAATCAGAAAATTCCTACCTTAATTCCGATTGGCTGATAGAATCCTATCAGCCAATCGGAATTCGAGGGACGCCATCTTGGATGACGTCCCTTAAAGGAACAGTCATTCGTCGTGGAAGATCCTCTTCTGCCCCGCTTGGATGAAGACTTTGACCGGATCATGGACCTCTTCAGCCCCCGCTTGGGCTTGGATCAGGACATCGGAGGAGCTCTTCAGGACGGATCGGTGAACCTGGTATGGTGAAGACAAGGTAGGAAGATCTTCAGGGGCTTAGTGTTAGGTTTATTTAAGGGGGGTTTGGGTTAGATTAGGGGTATGTGGGTGGTGGGTTGTAATGTTGGGGGGGGGGTATTGTATTTATTCTTTTACAGGCAAAAGAGCTGAAATTCTTGGGGCATGCCCCGCAAAGGGCCCTGTTCAGGGCTGGTAAGGTAAAAGAGCTTGTAACTTTTTTAATTTAGAATAGGGTAGGGAATTTTTTATTTTGGGGGGCTTTGTTATTTTATTAGGGGGCTTAGAGTAGGTGTAATTAGTTTAAAATTGTTGTAATATTTTTCTTATGTTTGTAAATATTTTTTTATTTTCTGTAACTTAGTTCTTTTTTATTTTTTTGTACTTTAGCTAGTTTATTTAATTGTATTTATTTGTAGGAATTGTTGTTAATTAATTTATTGATAGTGTAGTGTTAGGTTAATTGTAGGTAATTGTAGGTAGTTTATTTAATTATTTTATTGATAGGGTAGTGTTAGGTTTAATTATATCTTAGGTTAGGATTTATTTTACAGGTAAATTTGTTATTATTTTAACTAGGTAACTATTAAATAGTTCTTAACTATTTAATAGCTATTGTACCTGGTTAAAATAATTACAAAGTTGCCTGTAAAATAAATATTAATCCTAAAATAGCTATAATATAATTATAATTTATATTGTAGCTATATTAGGATTTATTTTACAGGTAAGTATTTAGCTTTAAATAGGAATCATTTATTTAATAAGAGTTAATTTATTTCGTTAGATAAAAATTATATTTAACTTAGGGGGGTGTTAGTGTTAGGGTTAGACTTAGCTTTAGGGGTTAATCAATTTAATAGAATAGTGGTGAGCTCCGGTCGGCAGATCAGGGGTTAATAATTGAAGTTAGGTGTCGGCGATGTTAGGGAGGGCAGATTAGGGGTTAATACTATTTATGATAGGGTTAGTGAGGCGGGTTAGGGGTTCATAACTTTATTATAGTAGCGCTCAGGTCCGCTCGGCAGATTAGGGGTTAATAAGTGTAGGCAGGTGTCGGCGACGTTGAGGGGGGCAGATTAGGGGTTAATAAATATAATATAGGGGTCGGCGGTGTTAGGGGCAGCAGATTAGGGGTACATAGGGATAACGTAGGTGGCCGCGATTTGCGGTCGGAAGATTAGGGGTTAATTATTTTAAGTAGCTGGCGGCGACGTTGTGGGGGGCAAGTTAGGGGTTAATAAATATAATATAGGGGTCGGCGGGGTTAGGGGCAGCAGATTAGGGGTACATAAGTATAACGTAGGTGGCGGTCAGCAGATTAGGGGTTAAAAATTTTAATCGAGTGGCGGCGATGTGGGGGACCTCGGTTTAGGGGTACATAGGTAGTTTATGGGTGTTAGTGTACTTTAGGGTACAGTAGTTAAGAGCTTTATAAACCGGCGTTAGCCAGAAAGCTCTTAACTCCTGCTATTTTCAGGCGGCTGGAGTTTTGTCGTTAGAGCTCTAACGCTCACTTCAGAAACGACTCTAAATACCAGCGTTAGAAAGATCCCATTGAAAAGATAGGATACGCAAATGGCGTAGGGGGATCTGCGGTATGGAAAAGTCGCGGCTGCAAAGTGAGCGTTAGACCCTTTAATCACTGACTCCAAATACCAGCGGGCGGCCAAAACCAGCGTTAGGAGCCTCTAACGCTGGTTTTGACGGCTACCGCCGAACTCCAAATCTAGGCCTATGTAACTAAATATAAAAATAATGTTTTATTATCTTTGCTTAGTAACTATATCAGTGATTTATGATGTTTTTGTTTTTAAGATACAACTTATCATTTTTATTTATTTTTACTTCTTAGTGATATGATCATTTTCATTTTGTAGTCACTGTTTTTCAGAGAAAAGTTAAATAAAAATGAATATTCAATTATATTTGTAAATGTAGAAGACTTCAATCAGTTCTAACAACCTTTCCAAACCTTTTATTTAGTTTTAGAGGTAGAAGAATCATTGTTTGTGATTATTACATTATCAAGTTGAGTAGCAATCAACAACTTTCTGTTAAAACCCCTTCTCTGTTTATATACGCACATTGGGGCCGCTTTATTAAGATGATTGTCCGCCCGACATCGCTAAATGCCGACAGTATACGCTGTCGACATTTAACAGTGCACAAGCATTTCTAGTGAAATGTTTGTGCAATGCTGCCCCCTGCAGATTTGTGGCCAATTGGCCTCTAGCAGGAGGTGTCAATCATCCTGATCGTATTTGATCGGGATGATTGCTGTCCACAGCCTCAGAGGTGGCGGATAAGTTAAGGAGCAGTGGTCTTAAGACCGCTGCTTCTTAACTTATGTTTCCGGCGAGCCTGACGACATGCAGAAACTGCTGCATTCGTAGTTTAATAATTCGGCCCCATAATATGTAATAGTAAAAACCGCATTGCAAAGGGTAAAATGTTTTTTTAAAGCATAAATCTACCCCATTGTGTTTATTATCCTTTTAAAATTTCCTTTTAAAAGCCATTTTAGCTGCATGTGGGTTAGATCACACTTTATACAAAACACCATAGTCAGCTGCAGACAACTTCAAGTAAAATAAAAATGTAAACTTTCATGGTTCAGATAGAGCATGCAATTTTATTATTTACTTCTATTCTCTAATTTGCTTTGTTCTCTTGGTATTCCTTTGTTGAAAAGCATACCTAGGTAGGTTCAGGAGCTACCTGTTACTTGATGACTGCACATATGCATATCAAAAGAATGAAGGAAATTTGAAAAGAGACATAGATTGGAAAGTTGTTTAAAACTGTATGCTCTCTGAGTCATGAAAGAAACACTTTGATATTTTCTTTCATAAGGTGTCAGAGTTCCAGAGAAAGGCGGCACAGCCAATTATATCAAACTTCCTTTATTTATTTTCACCAGGAGTAGGTACAAAATACAAAACTACGTTTCGGGCTATCAACTCTTAGTCTTAGACTAAGGTTTGACAGCCCGAAACGTAGTTTTGTATTTTGTACCTACTCTTGGGGAAAAGAAATAAAGGAAGTTTGATATAATTGGTTGTGCTGCCTTTCTCTGGAACTCTGATATATTATAAGGCATGCAGTAACCTTTTGGTGTGCACAACCTGACTGCTTGGGTGCTGGATCTCATTTGGCATTATTTCTTTCATAAGGTGGTGAGTTCACGAGCCATTACTCCTGGGATTCAACTCTTGGCCACTAGTAGGAGGCAAAGATTCCCAAAACTCCAAAAGTACTTTATCACTCCCACCTCTATGGTATGCTACTCTTATCTTTGCCTCTCAGGAGGAAGGTGAAGAATTGAGGTGCTCCAGATTCTTAATTGAGAAGGGAGATTAGAGTGTTGGGTAGTGACAAGAGTTGGTCAGAAGCCTGTCACAGGTTGTAGTTTTATTTGTCTATTTCTTCTAATTTATTATGGAGCATACTGGATCTGTCTCCTCTTATATAGCCTTAGACCCTTTAGAATGCAAGAGAGTCAAATCTAACACCTAAGATCCGTATTCAGAAAGAAAAGTAGTTTCAGATGATCAAGAGTCAGTTGTTGATCGGGATACAGGACCTTCCTCTTTCATGTGCAAGCTGGAACATCTTCACACTCTACTACAGGAAGTTTTATGTACTTTATGGGTACAAGACTCTAAGTCTTTTGAGGGAAAATTGATCAAACAATTGGATTTGATTTTCAAACCTTCTGTTAGAACTTTACATGTTTTTCCTGTTCCAGAGGCAATTACTAAGCTAACTACCAAAGAGTGGTCCAAGCCTTCTTTTCCTTGTTATCCTCCGTAATAAAGTGGAAGTTTTTCCTTTCTGCCTTCTAGTATAGAGCTTTGAGAAACTATACTTAAGGTCGATGCTGCCAATTCCACGTTATCAAAATGCACTACTATTCTTTTAGAAAATAGCACATCTTTTAAAGACTGTATTGATAGAAATTTAGTCTTAGCTTTTTTTGCAAGCGGGTTACAAGTTTAAACCAGCTTTCAGTATTGCTTGTGTTGTAGCGGCTTGAAACTTCTTCGGTCAGCAAGTGCTTTTATCTGTGATGATATTGTTGACAATTAGAATTAATGCCAGAAATATTACCATATTGTTTTTGACCAGAAGAACTTGTGGGTCTAGTCATGATCAGCTGACTTGGTTTCAAAATCTAATCTTTTAACTCTTACTTTTAAAGGAAGAAGTTTGTTTGGGCTTGGTTTAATTGCTACTATGACTGGAAGTAAAGAAGCTTTTCTCCCTCAGGAGAAGAAGTCTAGGGGAAGGAGCAAAGCTACTAGTCTTTTTCGTTTCTTTTGTCAGTCTAGGAACCAATACTCATTGTCCTCTTCTCAAAAACAAGATTATTCCAGATCCTTTTAGAAGTCCATCCCCAATTAGAATACGGCCAGTCAAAAACGCTTTCTTCCACTACCAAGTCAGTATCATGGTGTGGTCTCAGATCCAGATTCCTTTATGGCAAGGGACATATTTTGCCTTTTTTTTCCCCTTCTTCCTTTTCTTCAAAATGCTTGGTCTGTCCAAGATCCCTGGGGTTTAAACATAGTTTCTCAAAGATACAGAATAGGCTTCAATTTAAGGCCTCCCAGAGAGATTTCTCTGTCCCATGTTCCAAATGACCCTGGAAAGGCACAAGACTTTTTTTTTTTTTGCAATGTTCAGGATCTAAAACTCATGGGAGTTGTAGTTCCAGTTCCTACGTCAGAACAAGGCTAGGGTTTTTATTCCAACCTTTTTCTATTGCTCTCAAGTAAGAGGGAACTTTCAGGTCTATTTTGGGTTTGAAAACTTTAAATAAGTTTATTAGGGTTCCTACTTTCAAAATGGAAACCATTCAAACTATTCTACCCCTTGTTTAGCAGGGTCAATTTATGTCAACAATACACTTGAAGAATGCTTACCTTCATATTTCTAACTACAAATTCCATCACCAGTTCATAAGGTTTTTCTTTTTAGACAAACATTTTCAGTTTGTTGCACTATTTTTTAGTTTGGCTACTGCTCCCAGAATTTTTATGAATGTTATGGAAACTCTTGTTGGTAATAAGAGTTTGAGGTAAGTCGATTGTTCTATACCTGGAAGATATCTTGGTACAAGCTCAATCTTTACCTTTACCAGATTGCTCATACCAAGAGTGTCTTTTTTTTTTTTCCCTTTCTTTACAAACATGGTTGGAGAATCAATGTTCTAAAGTGTTCCCTTTCTACTCAGTCTCATACCTAGGAGTCATAATAGGCTCAATAATAATGAGACTTTCTTTAACAAATCAAGGGAGATCAGTTAGACAACTTGTACGAGACTTCAGTCAAGTTCCAACCCCACAATAACCCTATGCTTGGAAGTGTTAGGTCTGATGATTGCAGCATTAGATGTCTTTCCATTAGTTCGGTTTCCTATGAGACCTCTTCAAATTTCCCTACTAAGTCGATGGTGCAAGGACTACACTCAGCTTTCTCAACGTATCCTTTTGGATCTCACAACAAAGCAATCTATATCTGGGTGAATAGGTCACCAGTCCATTTCTCTGAGGACATCCTTTGTCTGTCCAACTTAACAATATTCATAACAAATACAAGTCTCTCATGATGGGGTACAGTATGGGGTCCAGGATAGCACAAGAAGTTTGTTCTCCTCAGGAGGTGAGGCTACCAGTAAATATCTTAGAACTCTGTGCTATCTTTAGGACCTTTCAGAGCTGGCTTCTTCTGAAAGAAGAGACTTATCTGCGTTTTCAATCAGGCAATATCACAGCAGTGGCTTTTATCATTTGTTAAGATGGAACTGACTGTTTCTTAGCAATGAAGGAGGTTTTTCAGATTCTTCTCTGCCCAGGCTAAAATTTATGTACAATTTTCGCAATCATATCCCAGGTATAAACAACAAGAAAGCAGATATCTGTCGCCAATACTGGGGAATGGTCTCTACAACTTGATTGATGCAGGATAGTCTTCCCCCAAAACGCTTTACAATGAGGCTTCTATTGCACTATTTTGTAAGGCAGCAACAGGGTCATCCATTACATACATTTTATTAAATTCTATCACTTTGATGTGTTTGCTTCTTCTGAAGTGACTTTTGGTAGGAAAGTCCACCAGGCACCAGTGTCTGGATATATAGGTGCCTGCATTTAAAAAAAGAATGTGTTGTCCTGCCCAAATTGCTTATGGACTCCACAGCTTGGGTATTAGTTCCAAGGAGTAATGGCTTGTGTACTCTCACCACTTTATATAAGAAAACAATTTATGCTTACCTGATTATTTCTTTCATGGTGTTGAGAGTCCATGAGACCCGCCCCTTTTCACTAAATTTACATATACAGGTGGCCCTCATTTTACAACGGTTCAATTTACACCGTTTCAGAATAACAACCTTTTTTCCAGTCATGTGACTGCTATTGAAAAGCATTGAGAAGCAGTGCATTTATTAAAATAGCCAGTAGGTGGAGCTGTCCGCTTGTGTTGCAGCAAAGCCAAGCAAGCTGAAATTAATCAGTTTAACCAGACATGAGCTATCAAGCAAATTTAAAAGGAACAATATCTTCCTGTCTATAAATCAGTCCAGATTGGAATGCATAGAAAGAACTTTTTGCAGAAAAATGCAAGTGAAGTCTGTGTTGTGTGATTATTTTATTAGATTTATAATGCTGTTTAGCAAATGTTTTTGTTCATTTAACTTAGTTTAATTATATATTCTGTGTTGTGTGATTATTTTATTAGGTTTTTAATGCTGTTTAGCATTTAAAGTCTTCATTTCAAAGCTTTAAAAATAATGTACTAGGTGTTACTTATGACAATTTTGGGAGGGGCCAGGAACCTATCTCCCTCACTTCCCATTGATTTACATTATAAACTAGGTTTCAATTTACAATGGTTTCAATTTACAACCATTCCTTCTGGAGCCTAACCCCAGCGTAAACTGAGGGCTACCTGTATATATATATATATATATATATTTTTTTTATTTTTTTATTTTTTGGTGGAAGTTCTAGTTTGCACCTAATTTTCCCTGCTTTTTCCTTTTCTACTTCTCCTTACTTGGCTATACATCAGACTAGCATACCATAGATGTGGGAGGGATTAAGTACTCTTGGTGTTTTGGGAATCTTTGCCTCCTCCTAGTGGACAGGAGTTAAAGTTGAATCCCAGGAGTAATGATTCGTAGACTCTCACCACCATGAAATAAATTAATTTATCAGGTAAGCATAATTTTGTTTTTACGTTAAACAATTAATTTTGCAACATAATATGACCTTTTTATTTGTAATCTGTATATTCAGATGAGCATAAAATGTCATTTTAAAAATAAAATACTTCCTTCTGTCTGTGCTTTAAAACAATCAGTTACCATTTTGGTTCAGGGGTGAGCACATTTGTGCCTGACCGGAACACTAAAATGCATCCTTGCTTGTTCATTTTGTGCTGTGATTTTTGCTTTTACACAGTCACATGCACTATTGATACAGGCAGCTGTCAAGCACACAAGCTATAGAGAGAAATCCAATGTCAGACAGCCGCTCATGCCCTTCACCCTGTGGGCCTGATCAGGTTTGCTTCATCTGTATAGTCATGGGGTCATTTTATTAATGTGCGAGCAAACATGATAGAATGTAGCGTATCCTGTCCGCCGCACATCGATAAATGGATACGCTGTTGGCATTTAGAATTGCAGCAGCAGTTCTTGGGGACTGCTGGTGCAATGCCACCCCCTGCAGATTTGCGGTCAATCGGCCGCTAGCAGGGGGTGTCAATATTTCTGTCTGCTGCCTCAGAGTAGGCGGGCAGGTTATGGTGCAGCGTTCTTTAGACCGCTGCTTTACAACTTCTGTTTCTGGCGAGCCTGAAGGCTCGCCGGAAACAAGGGGCATCAAGCTACGTACGGAGCTTGATAAATTGACTCCTTATTCTGTGTATAAGTAATGTGTTCCTAATGGCATCAGTCTTTATTTGTATTATAGAATAATGCTGCAGATCTATGTTGTTTATCTAAAGACCTTTATTTGACCTATATAATGTGTCATTTTCATAATAATGACCTGCTATTACTTTAAATAGCAGTGGTTGAGTGGACAAAGTGAAGGAGAACAACAACGTAGCTCCTGTGCACTCAGGTCACAAAACAGGATAAGCAGCAGTGAATCAAGGGCCTTCCTGGAATGTTTATTCATTGCCTAGGAGACAGCTGTGCCATGAACTTCCGTTTCAGGTCAGGGCCCAGCTGCAGAATTCAGACTTGCGCATGGATCTGCTCTTGATTTACGTCACATGGCTGATGATGGGAACTAGACGTGTGCCTGAGCATCTTGCTCACACATGCACGAGCATATGTGTGTACTACATTGCTCATTAGAATATTTTTAGCTTTGGAGAAAAGAGGACTTTGTTATTATCCAGGTAAATACTTTGATATTGTAATATAATTTTTTTTAATTATGGTTAGTAAACAAAATCATCTTTGCGACTTATGTTCTTTATTTCCCTCCTTTTCTTCAATTTAACTTTAAAAAATAGTGGGTTTTCCAATTCCTGAAAGATTGGAAGTGCATACTTTAAACTACACAAGCATAACCATGCTACATTCTACACTGTGATTGTTTGATCACTGAAGTAGCTCAACTGCCCCTGATTGACTTCAGCAGAGAAGATAAAGGGCCCAGAGGCATTACCTTTTTAGTTTATTTTTTTTTTCACTTTCTGTGGTATTTTTTTTTTTTATTGAAAACTTTACTGCAGGTCATTTTTGAAATTAAAGGGACAGTCTACTCTAGAATTTTTATTGTTTAAAAAGATAGATAATTACTTTTATTACCCATTCCCCAGTTTTGCATAACCAACACGTTTATAGTAATATACTTTTTACCTCTGATTACCTGGTTTCTGAGCCTCTGCAGACTGCCCCCTCATCTCAGTTCTTTTGACAGATATGCATTTTAGCCAATCAGTGCTGACTCTTAAATAATTCCATGGGAGTGAGCATAGTGATATATATATATATATATGACACACATGAACTAGCAGTGTCTGTCAAAATGCACTGAGGTAAGAGGCAGTTCAGTGGCTTAGAAATTAGAATAGAAGTCTACGTAGGTTTAGCATTAAAAAAAGAATACCAAGAGAGCAAAGCAAATGTTATGGTAAAAGTAAATTGAAAAGTTGTTTAAAATGACATGCCCAAATGGAATCATGAAAGTCTAATGTTGACTAGACTGTCCCTTTTAAATAAAATGTCAAATTAGACAATTACACCAAAGCACCACATTTTGTTTTTTATTTTGTGTAATTTAGTGGGTTTTTTTTTATTTTTTTTTGGTAATTTAGATAATTGTATTTTATTAATTTATTTTATTTTATTGTAATGTTAGGTTTTAGTGTAAGGCAGGTTAGGTTTTATTTTACAGGTAAGTTTGTATTTATTTTAGCTAGGTAGTTGGTAAATGGTTATTAACTATTTACGAACTAGTCTACCTAATTAAAATAAATACAAACTTACCTGTGAAATAAAAATAAAACCTAAGCTAGCTACAATATAACTATTAATTATATTGTAGCTAGCTTAGTTTTTTTTTTTACAGGTATTTAGTTTTAAATAGGAATTATTTAGGTAATAGTTGTAAATAGTAAAGTTGTTTAAAATTGTATGCCCTGTCTAAATCATGAATGCCTAATTATGACTTTACTGTCCCTTTAACCCAGCGGTGCTTGTTAAAAATGTAACCCCTCAAAACTTTACTTACCTTGCCTCCCTGCTCCTCTGTTTTTTCAAAAGTGCATCACAGGCACTGTTTTATCGCAGCAAGCCTGATTGCGCCATTGAACTAAATGTAGCGCACTCTCTTGAGCTGGGTTAAACTGTTGCTGTGATTAGACTGCGTGCCTGTCTGATACACTTTTGAAAAAAAGAGGAGCAGAAGAGGACTGTAAGGAAGGTAAGGTAAGGTAAGTTTTGGGGGGTTAAATTGTTTTTTTTTTGTTGTTGTTAAATTGTTTTTTTTTACCCATTTGACATTTGTATCTTTTTTATTGCACAGGGGAATGTATCAGTGGTGCACTGTGGTGGGAGGACCTATTCAGCATTGCAAAAGAAATGGGTTTTACCGCTCCGCGTTTAGTCACCGCCAGTTACATCACTGTAAATAACAAAGAGCTTGAAGATGCTATTGGTAAGTGATCTATGGATTCTGTCTTTGCTGTCAAAGTAATGCACAAATGCCATGAATGCGCAGCGTTATATTTCAGATGCCTTGTGTGCCACTTTTCTGCTTTGAGTTTATTACTTTTTATGTGGTTTTTAGCTGCAATTATTTGTATTATTTCGCTGCTGTTTATTTCCTTTGAAAGACTGATATGAGGCACTAAAGGGCAATATCAATGAACCCAAAGAGAGACAAAGAGTCTTAAAGGGACATTAAACCCAAAATGTTTCTTTCATGATTCAGATAGAGCATACCATTTTAAACCACTTTCCAATTTATTTTTTATCAAATTTGCTTCTTTGTGTTGGTTCCTTTGGTGAAAGAGCTGCAATGCACTACTGGGAGCTAGCTGAGGATCAGAGGAATCCATGATGAGGTAATTAAATGCAGTCACCAATCAGCAGCTAGCTCCCAGTAGTGCATTGCTGCGGCTCAGCCTACATAGGTATGCAGTTAAAACAAGGATAGCAAAGAACAAAGCAAATTAAATAACAGTCAAACTGAAAAGTTGTTAAAAATGGTATGCTACATCTGAATCATGAGAGTAAATTTTTGGACTTCTTGTCCCTTTAAAAATTAGAGGTACATTGTACTCTAAATAGTCCTTTTTACCTGCTAGAGTGTATTTAATTGTTTGCAAAAGGTTTTTCTTTTTTTTTTTAGTTTAAATAATTATTTTATAATATATATTGGGATAAAAACAATGTGCCTATTAAATAGCACACTCACTTTATACATTATTAAACTCCGTTTATCAGCTTTAACAAAATGGCATTTTTGTCACAGATTTTACAATGTAGACAGGAATGGTATGTTTCCAGTGCAACAGGATAAGACATTTAGCACGTCATACCTTTAAATAAGGCTAGTTTGTGTTTGCAGACGATCAAAGGTGGTTAATTTAGGGAGAAGATCATGGGGTGGGGGGGCTGGTTCTGTGGAACCATTTGAAGTGAGTTGTAATTACTTTCTTTCATGTAATTGGCAAGAGTCCATGAGCTAGTGACGTATGGGATATACAATCCTACCAGGAGGGACAATGTTTCCCAAACCTCAAAATGCCTATAAATACACCCCTCACCACACCCACAATTCAGTTTTACAAACTTTGCCTCCCTATGGAGGTGGTGAAGTAAGTTTGTGCTTGATTTCTATGATTTCTTCTATGATAAGCGCTTCTAAGCATTCTGAAGCCCAATTCCTCTGAGTACAGTGTTTGTCAGAGGGATGTGAAGGGAGTATCACCTATTGATTTTTTGGTTTTCCTCGTAGGAAATATTTTCAAAGGTCCTTTTCAGATTGACTATATACTCTTATATACCATTACCTCTGCTGATACTTTTTCTATCTGCTATATGTGGATGGGTGTCTTTCGGTAATTATGTTTTTATTATTTAAGACACTCTCAGCTATGGTTTGGCGCTTTATGTTTGTATATAAAGTTTTAAATATATGTATTTTACTTATATTTGCCATGAGTCAGGTCTATGTATATTTCCTTTCGCAGACTGTCAGTTTCAGTTTGGGAAGCATGTTTTAGGAAGTTATTTTTCTTACCTTGGGTATAGTCCTTTTTTTCAAATTTGACTGTTTTTTCTTTAAATTTCGCGTGCAGAATTAGGTTTGCGAGGGCGCAAAATGCTGTTATTTATTGTGTCATTCTTGGCACAATAATTTTTTTGCCGCAAAGGTACGTCTTTGACGCGTTTGTAATTTCCGGCGTCTTAGTTGACGCCAGGTTTTTGCATGAGGTTGCGTCTGTTATGACGCGAATTGCTTCATTTTCGGATGTTGTTAGCACCAAAAAAGTTTTCTTAACTTCCTTTTGCGTTGTGCGTCATTCTTGGCGCCAAAAAAATTAGTTAATTTTTCACCCCACTTCCTGTATGCCTCTTGCCTTCTACTGTATATGCTCAGAGGGCTATGCTGTTTGCATTTTTTCCCATTCCGAAAAAACTGCCATATAAAGAAATTATAAATTTTGCTTTAATGTTGTTTTTTCTTTTACATTTTGCAAGATGTCTCAATCTGATCCTGTCTCAGAAGCAACTGTTGGAACCCTGCTGCCTTAACACAGTTCAAAGCTAAGTGTATCTGTTGTAACTTAGCTGAGATTATATCTCCAGCTGTAGTATGTAACAGTTGTCATGATAAGCTTTTACACACAGAAAATGTTTCCATCAGTACTAGTACAGTTTCTGTTGTTCCTTCAACATCGAATGTACATGATATCCCTGTTGCTAAAAATGATATTGCTGATGCGATACAGAAGGCTTTGCCTGCTATTCCGCCTTCTAATAAACGTAAAAGGTCTTTTAAAACTTCTCATAAAATTGATGAAATTTCTATTGACTGACAACATACTGAAATATCCTCTTCTGACGAGGATCTCTCTGATTCTGAAGATCCTACCTCAGACACTGACAAATCTACTTATCTTTTCAAGATTGAGTATGTTTGTTCCTTTGTTAAAAGAAGTGTTGGTTACTTTAGATATTGAGGAGTCTAGTCCTCTTGTTATTAAAACTAGTAAACGTTTAAATTCTGTTTATAAACCTCCTGTGGTTACTCCAGAGGTTTTTCCAGTTCCTGATTTTATTTCTGATGTGGTTGCTAAGGAATGGATTAAGCCTGAAACTTCTTTCATTCCTTCTTCTAGGTTTAAAAGATTGTACCCTTTGCCGGTGGCTAGATTAGAGTTTTGGGAAAAAATCCACAAAGTTGATGGGGCTATTTCTACTCTTGCCAAACGTACTACTATTCCTATGGAAGACAGTACTTCTTTTAAAGATCCTTTAGATAGGAAACTTGAATCTTATCTAAGGAAAGCTTATTTATATTCTGGCTATATTCTCAGGCCTGCCATTTCTATGGCTGATGTTGCGGCTGCATCAACCTTTTGGTTGGATAGCCTAGCACAACAGGAAACAGATCCTGATTTGTCTAGCATTGTTAGATTGCTTCAACATGCTAATCATTTTATCTGTGATGCCATTTTTTATATTATCAAAATCTATGTTAAATCTATGTCTTTAGCTATTTTAGCTAGAAGAGCTTTATGGCTCAAATCTTGGAATGCTGACATGGAAAGAAAGAGATAGTAATCTAGACTTAGATACTAAGGTAACAATTTATTTGGTTCTCAGTTGGATTCAATTATTTCAACCATCACTGGGGGGAGGGGAGTTTTTTTGCCTTGATAAAAGATCTAAGGTTAAATCTAAAGCTTTTAATCGTTTTCATTCTTTTCAGCAGAATAAGGAACAGAAAACAAATCCTTCCCCTAAAGACTCTGGTTCCAATTGGAAACCTTCTTCAAGTTGGAATAAATCCAAGCCTTTTAAGAAACCAAAGCCAGCCCCCAAGTCTGCATGAAGGTGCGGCCCTCGATCCAGTTCAGCTGGTGGGGGGCAGATTGAAATTATTCCAAGACATTTGGGCAGATTCTGTTCAAAATCAGTGGATTCAGAGTATTGTCTCTCAAGGGTATCGAATAGGATTCAGAGTAAGACCTCCTGTGAGAAGATTCTTTCTCTCTCACGTTCCAACAAATACTGTGAAAGCTCAGGCCTTTTTGAAGTGTGTTTCAGATCTAGAGCTTTCAGGGGTAATCATACCAATTCCATTTCAGGAACAGGGTCTGGGGTTTTATTCAAATCTATTCATTGTCCCAAAGAGAAAATTCTTTCAGGCCAGTTCTGGATCTGAAGTTTTTTAATCGTTTTGTAAGAGTCCCAACTTTCAAGATAGTGACTATAAGGACTATAATGCCTTTTATTCAGCAAGGTCATTATATGTCCATGATAGACTTACAGGATGCATATCTTCACATTCCGATTCATCCAGACCACTATCGGTTTCTAAAATTCTCTTTTCTAGACAAGCATTACAAACTTGTTGCTCTTCCATTTGGCCTAGCAACAGCTCCAAGGATCTTTTCAAAGGTTCTCGGTGCCCTTCTATCTGTAATCAGAGAACAGGGTATTGTGATGTTTCCTTATTTGGACGATATCTTGGTACTAGCTCAGTCTTTACATATAGCCGAATCTCACATGAATCAACTAGTGTTGTTTCTTCAAAGACATGGTTGGAGGATCAATTTACCAAAGAGTTTCTTGATTCCTCAGACAAGGGTCAACATTTTAGGTTTCCAAATAGATTCAGTGTCCATGACTCTGTCCTTAACAGACAAGAGATGAATGAAATTGGTTTCAGCTTGTCGAAACCTTCAGTCTCAATCATTCCCTTCAGTGGCTTTGTGCATGGAAGTTTTAGGTCTCATGACTACAGCATCGGACGCGATCCCCTTTGCTCGTTTTCATATGAGACCCCTCTGCAGCTTTGAATGCTAAATCATTGGTGCAGGGATTATACTCGAATATCACAATTGATATACTTAAATCCCAACATTCAACTCTCTCTGACTTGGTGGTTAGACCATCATCGTATTATTCAGGGGGCCTCTTTTGTTCGTCCTACCTGGACTGTGATCACAACAGATGCAAATCTTTCAGGCTGGGGAGCTGTCTGGGGATCTCTGACAGCACAAGGGGTTTGGAAACCTCAAGAGGCGAGGTTACCAATTAATATTTTAGAACTCCATGCTATTTTCAGGGCTCTTCTTGTCTAATTTCTGCGGTGCATATCCCAGGTGTAGACAATTGGGAAGCGGATTATCTCAGCCATCAGACCTTACATCCAGGGGAGTGGTCTCTCCATCCAGATGTATTTTGTGAGATTGTACAGATGTGGGGTTTTCCAGAAATAGATCTGATGGCTTCTCATCCAAACAAGAAACTTCCCAGGTACCTATCCAGGTCCAGGGATCCTCAGGCGGAGATGATGGATGCTTTAGCAGTTCCTTGGTTTTACCAACCTGCTTATATCTTTCCGCCTCTAGTTCTTCTTCCAACAGTGATCTCCAAGTTCATTATGGAACAATCGTATGTGTTTCTGATAGCACCAGCATGGCCTCACAGGTTTTGTTATGCGGATCTTGTCCGGATGTCCAGTTGCCAGCCTTGGCAACTTCCTCTAAGACCAGACATTTTGTCTCAAGGGCCATTTTTCGATCAGGATCTCAAATCGTTAAATTTGAAGGTATGGAAATTGAACGCTTAGTGCTTAGTCATAGGGGTTTCTCTGACTCAGTGATTAATACTATGCTACAGGCTCGTATGTCTGTTTCAAGGAAGATATATTATGAGTTTTGAAGACCTATATTTCATGGTGGTGTTCTCATAAATTCTCCTGGCATTCTTTTAGAATTCCTAGAATTTTACAGTTTCTTCAGGATGGTTTGGATAAAGGTTTTTCTGCAAGTACTTTGAAGGGACAAATCTCTGCTATTTCTGTTTTATTTCATAGAAAGATTGCTAAGCTTTCTGATATTCACTGTTTTATTAAGGCTTTGGTTTGTATCAAGCCTGTTATTAAATCAATCTCTCTTCCTTGGAGTCTTAATTTGGTTTTGAAGACTTTGCAGGCCCCGCCTTTTGAGCCTATGCATTCCTTGGACATTAAACTACTTTCTTTTCTCTTCAGCTTTTTTTTATCAGGATAAGGCTGTTTTGCGGACTTCGTTTAAATTTCTTCCTAAGGTTGTAAATTCTAACATTAGTAGAGACATTGTTGTTCCTTCTGTGTCCTAAACCTAAGAATGCTCTTGAAAGATCTTTACATTCTTTGGATATTGTAAGAGCTCTGAAATATTATGTCGAAGCTACTAAAGATTTCAGAAAGACTTCTATTCTATTTGTTGTTTTTTCTGGTCCTAGGAAAGGTCAGAAAGCCTCTGCCATTTTTTTGGCATCCTGGTTAAAGCTTTTGATTCACAAGGCTTATTTGGAGGCAGGACAGTCCCCGCCTCAGAGAATCACATCTCATTCTACTAGATCAGTCTCAACTTCTTGGGCTTTTAAGAATGAAGCTTCAGTTGATCAGATTTGCAAAGCAGCAACTTAGCCTTCTTTGCATACATTTACTAAATTTTACCATTTTGATGTATTTGCTTATTCTGAAACAGTCTTTGGTAGAAAGGTTCTTCAGGCAGCTGTTTCAGTTTGATTCTTCTGCTTATGTTTTAAGTTTTTTTTCTTTAAATTTATGAGAAAAACTTATTTTTTTTTATGGATTTAATTTTTTCAGTGGAATATGGCTGTTTTTATTTTATCCCTCTCTTTCTAGTGACTCTTCTGTGGACTTCCACATCTTGGGTATGTCTATCCCATATGTCACTAGCTCGTGGACTCTTGCCAATTACATGAAAGAAAACATAATTTATGTAAGAACTTACCTGATAAATTCATTTCTTTCATATTGGCAAGAGTCCATGAGACCCACCCTTTTTATGGTGGTTATGATTTTTTGTATAAAAGCACAATTATATTTCCAGTTCCTCTTTTTGTATGCTTTTCTACTCCTTATTTTATCACCCCACTACTTGGCTATTCGTTAAACTGAATTATGGGTGTGGTAACCGGTGTATTTATAGACATTTTGAGGTTTGGGAAACTTTGCCCCTTCTGGTAGGATTGTATATCCCATATGTCACTTGCTCATGGACTCTTGCCAATATGAAAGAAATTAATTTATCAGGTAAGTTCTTACATTACATTATGTTTTTGACCATTACGGTTGAATTACCTGGCACTCCCACCAGATGTGACCGAGAAAACCCTCAAATCAACATTTTCCTCAGAATTTCCTAGAGGAGTAATTAGGAAAAGAGAAGAACATTCCGGACACACATATGCCATCCCTCAAACTCGAGGAACTAATCTATATCTGATCAAATATCATTAACCTCAGGGTATTAAAAAAGAAAATATATATTAAAATCCTATGGTTACTACAACCATACCTGTCCTAGGTATAGAAGAGCTAAAAGATGAGGACCCAAAAAGGATCCATCAACACCAATACTCAACCAAAAATTCAATTACAAAATTATTTTTTTTAGGTGTCCCCCCCCCCCCCCCCCCCCATTGGTCTGTGGTTATTTCTAGATTCAATTATTTTAGAGAAGAATGTGAATGTACCTCTAGTCAGTAATTGCTTTGAACATACGGTTTCAAAAAGTGTTTGTGATCTAATCAAATTCTTCTTGTGATGATGGGTAAAAAAGAAAGTGATGTAAGTGATGAAAACCACTCATCATATTATCCCTTTTGTAAAGTGAGAGTAACTATATCCTTTTGTTTAAAAATACGTAGATATCCTATGCTACTGGGAGTTAGCTGGTGATTGGTGGCCTCACACATTTGTCATTGGCTCGCCAGTTCAGCTAGCTCCCTGTAGTGCATTGTTGCCCTGGAGCTGACTTTAACTCAGTATTTTATGACTTAGCAGGGATTAAACACATGGTTATTTGCAAGCACTTGGGCAATAATAAAATTATCTAATATACTAGAGCATTTTCTTTTGCACTTTTATATCCCTTAGTCTTTGTAGACCTGACAGCCAAGGGGTTAAATATAAAGTATTGACCCCACTCGCATTTAAGGGGTTAACATATTCTAGGAAACTGTCTTTTATATTTGGTGTAAATAAAAAATGCTTTATATATAATAATTTCTTGAAAAGGTAATGTATGGTATCAAATATAAAGTTTAAAGGGACATTAAAGTCCAAATTAAAATGACATGCCCTATCTGAGTCATGAACGTTTAAAACAACTTTCCAATTTACTTTTATCATCAAATTTGCTTTTTTCTTTTGGTATTCTTAGTTGAACCTAGGTAGGCTAAAATGCTAATTTGTAAACCCTTGAAGGCTGCCTCTTATCTGAATACATTTGACAGTTATTCACAGCTCGAGGGAGTTAGTTCACGTGTGTCATATAGATAACATAGTGCTGACTCTTAAATAACTCCATGGACGTGAGCACAAATTGCCTGAAATGCAAGTCTGTCAAAAGATCAGAGATAAGGAGGCAGTCTGCAGAAGCTTAGATTTTGGGTGTTTACTGTCCCTTTAAATCAGCTGCAAGGCATTACACATACAAGTGTTATAGTGAGGGGGGGGGGAAATCAAACATTTTATGTCAAATGTTTAACTCCTTGCTTGTCAGAAGTTTACAAAGTACTAAGTGCGTTTCAGCTAAAGAGTTAATCAATTGCAAGAAAACTTTCACACATGCCTTGACTGACTAATAGCAATAGAAATCCTTCATATATAAAACAATTTTAGAAATTGCACTACTTTAATATGATGCTTTAATACATTATAAAAGCAAATAGACATATATATAATTCTGTTTTAATAAGAAAACGAGACACTGAGCAGCTTTCCTCACACAAATACCTAGTTATACCTAGTGGAGTTATTTATGAGTCAGCACTGATTGGCTAAAATGCAAGTATAAAGAGGCTTACAAGCTAATCACAGAGTGAAAAAATATATAATATAATCAAAACTGGGGAATGGGTATAAAGGGATTATCTTACCTATCTTTTTAAACAATAACAATTTTGGAGTAGACTGTCCCTTTAATCAATACTTTGAATTATAAATTCTTGGAAAAAAACTTCTAGCTTAATCATTGCCCTCCATAATATCATTCATGTTAAGCGATCATTACCAAGTCCTGCATTCTTCTACCATTATTACATTATAGTATAGTGTTGCACGTTGTCAGCGCTATACCTATCGCTAGTATGTTGATTCTGTACAATTTAACATACAACCATGAGCAGCTGACACTAAACAGAATAATGCTGAGTTAGCTTTTTAACGCTGAAAGCAAAACCGCATTGATAAATACAGTAGTGATCATTGTGTTAACACACAAGCTGATTCATGCACAGAGCACATTTAACAATCAGGCTCCGCACTCTTATAACACCAAAGTGTTTAAAAGAAAAAGTTAAAAGGACACTGAACCCAAATTTTTTTCTTTCGTGATTCATATAGAGCATGCAATTTTAAGCATCTTTCTAACATACTCCTATTATCAATTTTTCTTCATTCTCTTGGTATCTTTATTTGAAATGCAAGAATGTAAGTTTAGATGCTGGCCCATTTTTGGTGAATAACCTGGGTTATTCTTGCTGATTGGTGGATAAATTCATCCACCAATAAGAAAGTGCGGTCCAGAGTACTGAACCAAAAAAGAAGCTTAGATGCCTTCTTTTTCAAATAAAGATGGCAAGTGAACGAAGAAAAATTGATAATAGGAGTAAATTAGAAAGTTGCTTAAAATTGCATGCTCTATCTGAATCACGAAAGAAAACATTTTGGTTCAGTGTCCCTTTAAGGTGCATTAAAAAGCTGCTTTGCAGTGCATATTTAGTAGACTATTGCCTTCCATCTCCCTTGTATATGGTAAATGATCATCTGTTACTATAGTGTTACAAACAATCCGCCTCAACATTTCTTTATCAATAGTTTAATTTTGACTTTAGTGTTGCTTTAAACTTTGTTGATTCAGAAAGAGCATGCAGTTTAAACAACTTTCCAATTTAATTTTATCTAATTTTGCTTTGTTTACTTGGTATCCTTTGTTGAATAGAATACCTAGATAGGCACTGGAGCAGTAATGGACTTCTGTGAGCTAGCTGATGATTGGTGGCTGCACATATATTCCTCTTTTCACACACTCAATGTGTTTAGCTAGCTCACAGCAGTGCATTGCTGCTGTTTCAAACAAGGATACCAAACGACTGGAGCAACTTTTATAATAATAGTAAATTAGAAAATTGTATTCTTTGTCTGAACCATGAAAGACAAATTTGGGGTTTTATGTCTCTTTAAGTAGCAGCCTTATTCCAAAGTCTCATTTCTAATGGGAAATCCTTTGTTCCTTTGTAATTTTTCACTGTAGCTAGTAGCGTTTAGTTCAAGGGGCCGCTTTTGTTCAGCCAACCTGGACTGTGATCACAACAGATGCGAGTCTTTCAGGTTGGGGTGCTGTCTGGGGATCTCTAACAGCACAAGGGCTTTGGAAATCTCAAGAGGCGAGATTACCAATCAATATTTTAGAACTCTGTGCAATTCTCAGAGCTCTTCAGTTTTGGCCTCTGTTGAAGAGAGAAACGTTCATTTGTTTTCAGACAGACAATATCACAACGGTGGCATATGTCAATCATCAGGGTGGGACTCACAGTCCCCAAGCTATGAAAGAAGTATCTTGGATACTTGTTTGGGCGGAATCCAGCTCCTGTCTAATTTCTGCGGTTCATATCCCCGGTGTAGACAATTGGGAGGGGGATTATCTCAGCCATCAGACTTTACATCCAGGGGAGTGGTCTCTCCATCCGGATGTGTTTTTTCAGATGTGGGGTCTTCCAGAGATAGATTTCATGGCCTCTCATCTAAACAAAAAACTTCCCAGATACCTGTCCAGGGAAGTTCAGGCGGAAGCAGAAGATGCGCTGACACTTCCTTGGTGTTATCATCCTGCTTACATTTTCCTGCCTGTAGTTCTTCTTCCAAGAGTGATATCCAAAATCATCATGGAACAATCGTTTGTGTTGCTGGTGGCTCCAGCATGGCCACACAGCTTTTGGTATGCAGATCTTGTTCGGATGTCCAGTTGCCAACCTTGGCCACTTCCGTTAAGGCTGGACCTACTGTCTCAAGGTCCGTTTTTCCATCAGGATCTCAAATTATTAAATTTGAAGGTATGGAAATTGAACGCTTAGTACTAAGTCATAGAGGTTTCTCTGACTCAGTAATTAACACTATGTTACAAGCTCGTAAATCTGTCTCTAGGAAGATTTATTATCGAGTTTGGAAGACTTACATTTCATGGTGTTCTTCTCATAAATTCTCTTGGCATTCTTTTAGAATTCCTAGAATTTTACAGTTTCTCCAGGATGGTTTGGATAGGGGTTTGTCTGCAAGTTCCTTGAAGGGACAAATCTCTGCTCTTTCTGTTTTATTTCACAGAAAGATTGGTAATCTTCCTGATATTCACTGTTTTGTACAGGCTTTAGTTCGTATTAAGCCTGTCATTAAATCAATTTCTCCTCCTTGGAGTCTTAATTTGGTTTTGAAGGCGTTACAGACTCCTCCTTTTGAGCCTATGCATTCTTTGGATATTAAACTACTTTCTTGGAAAGTTTTGTTCCTTTTGGCTATCTCTTCTGCTAGAAGAGTTTCTGAGCTATCTGCTCTTTCTTGTGAATCTCCTTTTCTGATTTTTCATCAGGATAAGGCGGTTTTGCGGACTTCATTTGAATTTTTACCTAAGGTTGTGAATTCTAACAACATTAGTAGAGAAATTGTTGTCCCTTCCTTGTGTCCTAATCCTAAGAATCCTTTGGAAAGATCCTTACATTCTTTTGATGTGGTGAGAGCTTTGAAATATTATGTTGAAGCTACTAAAGATTTCAGGAAGACTTCTAGTCTATTTTGTTATATTTTCTGGTCCTAGGAAAGGTCAGAAGGCTTCTGCTATGTCCTTGGCCTCTTGGTTAAAGCTTTTGATTCATCAAGCTTATTTGGAGTCGGGTCGAGCCCCACCTCAGAGAATTACAGCTCATTCTACTAGATCAGTCTCCACTTCGTGGGCTTTTAAGAGTGAAGCTTCAGTTGATCAGATTTGCAAAGCAGCGACTTGGTCCTCTTTGCATACATTTACTAAATTCTACCGTTTTGATGTATTTGCTTCTTCTGAAGCAGTTTTTGGTAGAAAAGTTCTTCAGGCAGCTGTTTCAGTTTGATTCTTCTGCTGATGTTTTACGTTTTTCTTTTCTTCATAAGAATAACTTATATTTTGGGTTGTGGATTATTTTTTCAGCATTTGGCTGTTGTTTATTTTTATCCCTCCCTCTCTAGTGACTCTTGCGTGGAGTTCCACATCTTGGGTATTTATATCCCATACGTCACTAGCTCATGGACTCTTGCCAATTACATGAAAGAAAACATAATTTATGTAAGAATTTACCTGATAAATTAATTTCTTTCATATTGGCAAGAGTCCATGAGGCCCACCCTTTTTATAGTGGTTATGATTTTTTTGTATAATGCACAATTATTTCCAAATTCCTTTGTTGATGCTTTTTACTCCTTTCTTTATCACCCCACTACTTGGCTATGCGTTAAAACTGAATTGTGGGTGTGGTGAGGGGTGTATTTATAGGCATTTTGAGGTTTGGGAAACTTTGCCCCTCCTGGTAGGATTGTATTTCCCATACGTCACTAGCTCATGGACTCTTGCCAATATGAAAGAAATTAATTTATCAGGTAAGTTCCTACATAAATTATGTTTTTTAAATCAATACTATTTTGTAGAACACACCAGTAGACTGTGTTAGTGGAAATCTCACAAAAACTACAATACATCCAATTTTAACCTGTATAACACAAAGCTGTGAATTATTATTTTTTGCATATATTTCCTTTGATTCTAAAGAGGCAGTTTATCTTTTATGTGTATTTTAGGTAACTACAAGTTTGTCTCTGCTACCTTTCGTCTGTTCAAGCTTCCCCAGGAAACTGTTAAAGAAAAATGCCTGGCTATCTACAATGGGGGCATCACTGGCTGTGAGACTGAGCTGAACTTCGATGCAAATTTTACATTTAAGGTACTCCACATTCACACATAGCTAAAAATCACTCAACTTTCCAAAGTATTCAACTTTTGTCATTTATGAAAATCGAATCATCTTGTCTTTTTTTTGCGGACAGTTGAACGTTTGTTTCTGCTTATTTCTATTATTGTCTTTAAATCAATGTAAATATTTGCATAGGAAATTAGCACATCTAGGCAAGATTCCCCGCTTGCTTTTTCCCAGAAATACTTCATATACAATGTTACCAATGCACAAGAGAATTCTGGGTAAGATATGCAAATTAGATATGCAAATTATCATTTTTTTTGCTCCAAGTACTGTTTTAACACAGCTATCCTTTTTAACAGGATTATTGCAGCAAACCAGAAATCACTCACTAGACAGCCTGTTTCGTTCTTTTTGGAACTCATCAGTAGGAGATAGATTTCTGGTTGCTGCATTGGTAACGCTACTTTCAGGGTTAAACCCAAATTCATTAAAATTATGGGGAGATAAAAAACTGAAATTAAAATCCTCCATGTCTCAAAATTAAATCAATGTAAATATTTGCATAGGAAATTAGCACATCTAGGCAAGATTCCCCGCTTTATTGTCTTTGTTATACAATTTTTAAATTACAACAATGCATTTTTGTCCATAGCAATATTGTTATGCATAGTGGTTCCCTGTGTCTGTCCCTCCTGTGTATGTCCCTGTCTCAGCTTACTGTCCTCTGAGTAATACATTTCTTTTTCATGTAAGATAATGTTTGTTTATATTTAAAACTATATACAAATAGTGTATTATTCTTAATTCAGATATTTTAAAAAACATAATTTATTTCAACCATCAATTGTGTAACATTCATGTTAAAATGTTTTTATTTTCAATATGTGTAAATTTTATTAAAAAAATATGCTTACCTTTATAAATTATTTTCTTTCGAGATGATGATAGTCCATAGGAATCCATTCCCGCCGCTAGGAGGAGGCCAAGAACCCACACAAGCTTTAATACCTCCCACATCCCGTCTCTCCTCAGTTTAATGTATACCGGAGCAGAGAAAAGGAAACCGGAAAGATAGTAGGAAAAATAAAAGCAGGGTCTATAGAGGTGCAAATTAGAACTGTCGCCCAAAAAGGTGAAACGGGTGGGGCCTATGGACTATCATCTTGAAAGAAGAAAAAAAATCATATGATGATGATAGTCCATAGGAATCCATAACATGTGGGATTTAATACCCAAGATGATAGTCCATGTTAGGGAAAGGGAGAGACAAATTAAGGCAGTTCCTATTTGCCGGACATTGCAGCCTGAAGGACTTTCCTGCCAAAAGCTGCAATCGAGAAAGCAAAAAACATCAAAACGGAAAATTGAAGAATATGTGCAGAGAAGACCATGTTGCAGTTTGCAAATCTGCTCCAAGGATGCATCATTTGAAAGTCCAGGGAGTAGCAACTTTCCTGGCAGAAAGAGCTGAGATACGCTTAGGCAGAGATTTTCTGCCACCAAGAAGCTTTGAAAAATCCAGATTGAGCGAAGCAGTTAAGGGTACTTTCGTAACCTTCAGACCTATACAAGAACCAAAATAGTGAACAAACTGGACTCGGTGCATTAAGCTTTTTCTTCTAGTTACTAAATTTCAGGCTAACAAAATCAAGGTTGAGCAGAAGCCTTTCCTTAGTCATAAGAATCTAGACACAAAAAAGGAAACAAATTTTCCTGAGAAAGAAAAAAACACACTGCTCAAGAACTGTTTATGAAAAAACAAAAAGGGAGATAAACAATTTAAGGCAGATAATTCAGACACTCTTCTAGCACAGAAATGAGTAGAAGGAAGTACTTTCTCAAATTCCAAGGAAGAGAGAGAAGCCTAACAATTGGTCTAATCCTCACCAACGCCTGGACCAAAGTCATAAAATCCGGAAGTTTGGCTAATATCTGAGAAAAAAAAACAGATTAACAGAATTCATGCCCTTTAAGGAACTAGTGGATAATCCTTTGTCAAGACCATCTTAAAGAATTCTAGGAATCCTAAAGGATACCAGGATAGCCCACTGGAAGAACATCATTTGAAGAATACCTTCCAAATCTTGAGTTATCAGGATCACTGATGCAGACTCCTATTTGATTCTACAATAATTCTTGGAAGAAGGACAAAAGAAGGAAACTATAAGTTAGGGAAAATTTACATGGACACACTAAGGCTCAATCTTTTTAACCTGTGGATCCCTAAATCTGGCACAAGAAGCTGGCAGTTTGTGCTGCAAAACATAAGCCATCAGAGGTACAACCGGCTGGCCCCATTTGGCAACTAAGTGACTGAAGATCTCCTGGAGGAGAGACTACACTCCTGAATAAACAGACTAAAGGCAGAGAGAATCCACTTCCCACACTGACAGGACGCATTGGTTCTTTCTGCCCAGGACATAATCTGGGACAGTTCTTGCATTGCCAGAGGACTGCAGAAACACTTCTTCTTCTTGAGAAAGGGCCAAATTGAGTTCCATATGTTTATAGGTAACCTTAACTCCAGATGAGACCTAGTCCTTGAGCCCTTAAAGACCCCCAGACATCGCCACGACCCAGAAGACTGGGCTAATGTGGACATAGTAGCCAAAGGAAAAAGGGCAAAATATGCATATATGAAGATGCGGAAAAGAAAAGTTATACCTCTTACAGTAAATTGTAACAAAAACCCATGAAAAGCTGCTTGTACTTTGAAGCTTACCTTAAACGTTTGTCAAGTAGGCTAAAATAAATTAAAGTAGGACAAAGGTTAGATGCCTATGAAATATTGCACCAGGCCCCTTCTGCGTTGGAAAAAAAGATGTTAAACATAAATATAAAAACTAGCTGTAAATGGAGGAAACATCATTCACAGTTGGATTCAAACTCTAGATCCTCCACTTGTAAAGCTAGGTATCTATTGAGATAGATACAGACAGACAGATATACATACATGCACACACAATGGGAAACCTAGTCTCTGTACAGTATTGTATTCGAGAGAGGTTATGTATACTTTGCGCTACCTCTCTGGATAGATTGAAATATAATAATCAATGTACCTGAAATACATTTAATTTGATAATGTGTATGAAGACTAGCAATGCATGATGATGCATATATTAAAAACATGGAGTGTATTAATGTACCTAAAAATATACATGTCTGATATAACTGGCATATGTTCTAATACAATACATGTGTTTAGCATCCAAGGTACATATAATAAGCATGTTCTGACAATACAGAATCTATACTGCCTACAAAAATCAACCTATAATTAGCAAATAGACTTCATTAAATTTTAGTACGTTCTGTTTATACAGAATCTATACTACGTACATAAAGTACATCAAATTATATAAATAAAGTACATGAAATGTTATATCAAATCCACATTGCTTATAATGGTCAGAAAAGACACCCAAACTGTTGATGACACAAACATGTCTCAACTTAAGGGGGCGCAAAATCACCTTTTGCATCTATAAATGGCAACAAATCAATCTAGCACCATTATGGAGGAATGATGTCTAACATACAAATCAAAGGGACAATCAAGTGGTAAAAAGACATTACGGCCAAGGTATTAACTCATTCACATATTAGTTCACCTTATCTCAATATTAGAAATCAATTTTTCACATGTAAGCTCAACCAATAGGGTAAGCATACACATATATTTTAGATAACCACTAGGATGATTTTTTTCAGAATATTATACACCACTACATTCCATTATATCAGCATCTAGCAAATGAGAGGCGCCTCATGTGTGTATCAGCCACCAAATAGACAAATCAGATAGAAAATGTCAAACACAGGGTACTCACATTTCCATAGAGCACCCTTATGTGCTAGTAGACACAGGCTGGCAGTATAAAGGTGTGTCAGCTCACCTCCTCCCGACAGCTACACATAATCCAGGGACAGCTCAAACACAGTCACAGTGATGAACCAAACAGTAGACCCAACACATATGTGCATCTGGCAATTATCTTTATATCTTATTATCTTTATTTCCTTCTTAATACAAGAAGAGTCCACAGCATCATTCCTTACTGTTGGGAAGTACTGAACCTGGCCACCAGGAGGGGGCAAAGACACCCCAGCCAAAGTCTTAAATACCTCTCCCACTTCCCCTATCCCCTAGTCATTCTTTGCCTTTCGTCACAGCGCTTCCTCTTGGGCCTTTAAGAATGAGGCCTCTATGGAGCAGATTTGTAAGGCAGCCACTTGGTCCTCCTTACACACTTTTTCTTAATTTTACAAGTTGGATGTTTTTGCTTCAGCTGAAGCAGCCTTCGGGAGAAGGGCTTTGCAGGCTATGGTGCCCTCAGATTAGGGTCCGCCTCTCTTGTCCCTCCCGTTATAATTCAGTGTCCACTAGAGCTTGGGTATAAGTTTCCCAACAGTAAGGAATGATGCTGTGGACTCTCCTTGTATTAAGAAGGAAAACATAAATTATGCTTACCAGATAATTTCATTTCCTTCTGTACAAGGAGAGTCCACAGCCCCCGCCTGTATTCTCCGATGGGCGGCCCCCTAAATAATAATTTTCTTCTGGCACCTTTTATACCCTGATATTTCTACTACTGTTCCTTGTTCCCTCGGCAGAATGACTGGGGATAGGGGAAGTGGGAGAGGTATTTAAGCCTTTGGCCGGGGTGTCTTTGCCTCCTCCTGGTGGCCAGGTACAATTTTTCCCAACAGTAAGGAATGATGCCTTGGACTCTCCTTGTACAGAAGGAAATGAAAATATCTGGTAAGCATAATTTATGTTTATTTGTAGTCTTATTTGTTCATATAATTTCGTCTTTTTTCGTTATTTACACATCATCACATGTCAGTAGGTAAATGTAGGTATTCACTCCCTGATTTACGTCCAGTTATCAAACATACATTTTTAATGTTCTCTCACACACGACATGAAGTATAGCAACATAAGTATAGATGTAATAATACATTTGAGAGTTTAAAATTAACTACGTTCATTTATAAATATTGCCCATTGAATTTGAAAGTATATTTGGGAGACTGTTATCATGACCATCCAATGATACCCCTTACCGAGTTAACAAAGTGGATAGATTGGCCGCACAGGGGAAATTCCCATTAAGATCCCTCAGATGACGTCACAGTATACGAATGTGGAAGTTAGCATTCAGAGTATCGCAGACACGATCATACGATCGGATCTCAATTAGTAGGTAAAGCTATCTTACTTCTGATAGATTCCCTTTTAAAATATGAACTTGAAAAGGTAAGATATAATAAGAGTTATTTCAAACACGAAAGGGTTGCCATGATACATGTACTGAGGAATTAAAGATTTGTACTTTGTAATGTTATGGATGTGATATAAAAACAGTTTTTTTTTGTTTTTGTGTTTTTTTGCTGATATATGCATTGTTTTTTTGTATATTAAAGTGAAGGTAAACTTTGGTGAATGAAAGTCCATTTTTTAAAAATACTATTAAAAACAGGGGCACTTTCGTTCATCAAAGTTTACAAAGCAGCCGTTTTGTTAAAATAAATTACCTTTTTTTTTTTCTTTTTTTCACTGCTACAGCAGCTTCCCCCACCTAGAGATCCTCTATTCACACGTCAGCAATGACTAATCCTGCTTCTTCCAATCACAGCTTCCCCCCCAGGGTAGTCATTGCCTGAGGCCATGCTGTGATTGGAGGAAGCAGGATTAGTCATTGCTCACGTGTGAATAGAGGATCTTTAGGTGGGGGAAGCTGCTGTAGCAGTGAAAAGAAAAAAAGGTAATTTTTTTAACAAAACGGCTGCTTTGTAAACTTTGATGAATGAGAGTGACCCTCTTTTTAATAGTATTTTTTTAAAAATGGGCTTTAATTCACTAATGTTTACCTTCACTTACCTTCACAATATTTTGGTATATATCTATCGAGTGTTGTAAAACTGACAGCTGAATGGCTACAATGTTTAGGGAATCAACCATATGGAGAAATCATTAGCACAAGATGAAGTGCACCTGTTTTTATGGGTTTGCATATTTCCAATGTCTCTGATAGGTGATTATTTGTTTAAAAGCCAGTTCTTTCAATGAGTGAACAGAAGCCTGAGGAAACAGCCAGGAGAGGTAAGAAACGCGTTGCTTTCTGTTTTTATGGTATATTAGGTTATAATTCTACCCTATACTTTTATCTATGTTTTCATAAACCTATGTTTTAACTATGCACTGAGAACTGGAGCAGTTATTTGCATCTGAAGGTATTGGGAGCACAATACTTACACCGGAGACCAGTGAGCTGGGACACTGTGAGCTCCCAGTCTGCCACACTTAGCACAATTGGGTGCTGCCACACTTTTGAGTACAATTCCACACACGCTTATTTGAGGATTGTGTCATATCAGTGTTACACTATGGGTGCCCTTGTTTTGTGATTCTGTTCACAGATTATGCATATAATAAAGTGCATGTGATTAGCGAATAAAGAACATCAATTAGCATGTTCTGTCAAGACAGGACCATACTTTGTACAACAGTTACCTGAATGTAGTAAAGTACATGGATTAACATGTTCTGTCTATACAGAATCTACCCTAAGGGACTAGTAAGTAGCAGATAAGGTACGTAAAATTAGCATGTTCTGACCATACAGCAAGGTACATGTAATTAGCATATTCTGTTTATACAGAGCCTATACAGTGTACAATAAGTACCTATAATTAGCAAATATGGTAAATGTAACTAGTAAGTTCTGTAAAGTAATGCTAATGACAGGTTTAAACCATGCACAATAATAATCCTAGGGTGCTAAGGACATAAATTATGCATTTCCATGCTCAAGGAATCTGCAATATGATATGTTTATCCGTACGTTTCTCCATAGTTAGCACTACAGCATATACAATAGGAATACAATTATACATTGTGAACACTGTAGTATACATAGATATATTTTCCTCCTCAGAGGCAGCAAATCAGAATTTTGCTAAATTGGAGGAATCTGAACATGAGGAGAATAAACTTGTATATCTACCACATAGATTGGGGATAACCACCAAATATTCAGCCATAGCCTTGTGTAAATTGCTTTTAAATTCAGGGGTAAATTCAGTGGTGGTTCCCTGTCTAACATATAGAGGAGCAGGACAGAGACCCCTAGCAGAGATAATGGCTGGTGACTGATTAGTATGTAAAATGTGAGGTGCACAACTATTATATAGCTGATTGACCAGACAAACAAAGTAAACAGAGGTCCTGCACAGAGGTATGATCTGTAGATCTCCCTTATGGTTCAGACATTAGTACAGGGGAGACTCCATACAATTAGCAAACTGTTCAATTATAATAATGTGAATGTTGAAAACACTAAATGTTATATTGAAAATGATTAGCAGAAAATTTCTACTGCTATAAGCCACACTTTTAAACACCTGAAACACAAATTAATGAGAGAGAACAATGAGGGAAATAGTGAAAATTCACAAAAGCTATGAAAAGCTAAACAGAGCATACCCACCCTTCCAGCAGCTCTTATATGGATAAGGACTTATATGGACTCACCCTCTCAGAAAAATGATCTTTTGAAGGCAGGGACAAGGAAACATTTCAGCAAAGAAGTTTTTAGGTTGAACAACTTCCTAACTTGCCCAGAGGCAGATAACTGGAAATGGGTGCCAATGGAGGGGATGAAGCTACTTGACGATCTGAGACCTAAAAATAGTTTAAAATATAAAATACACTAAAACTGTAAAAAGAAAAACGGCAAATTACCCCTCACACAAATTTCCTTCCTGTTGTATCCCAAATCGCTGTGTTTCTGAGAGGACTGCTGACTGCTGTACACCTGATTTTAAAAATTATGGAAAAAGGAAAATAAAGGTTGCAAAAAGTCTCGGGCCTCTCAGTGTCCCCCCTAAGAAAGGATCAGACCCTTTACTGAATTGTCTTTCAAAGTGTCTGCAGGTAGGTAAGCTAGGTCCCCCAGCTATGCTATACTTGACAAAACAAGTACCTACTTATAGCCAATGGGCTGTATAAGTGCTGTAACCACTTACCTGACTGAAGCATCCTTCCACTCAGCTTACCAGCCTGTTTGTTGCTGTTTCCAGTAGAGAGCCCATACAGTGCTTGTACAGGTACAGCAGAGGATCTGAAAAAGCAATTTGTTATTCCCACAGAAGTAAACTACGGGACATGACACCTGTGGGTAGTTATAAATGAAATCCCATAGGAAGATACTGCGCACACAACATGGTATTCCTGTGTCCCTTTATCAATCAGCGTGCAAAAATCTCTTCTTTTCTGAATGATCTGTCCCAAGGATAATGGGTCTCACATTAGTCTTAGCTACCATAAATTAGCCCTTAAGCAGGTAGCTGGAGCACCTCTATCTTCACCTCACTCCTGGGAGGCCAGAAACAAAAGTGAGGAGAGATGGGAGGGATGTGTGGGTTCTTGGCCTCCTCCTAGTGGCGGGAATTATATTCCACATATTATGGATCCCTATGGACTAATTATCATCATACTTAAGAAATATTAGCCACTATAATTTGCTTGATGCCCATACTAAATTTGAAGTGAGAAAATAGGATGATATCTTTAGCAATTCGTATGTTTCTTCACTCTCTCTTTTATGCTTTTAGGAAGGCACTGTCACTGAAATAGATGAGGACTTATCTGCCATTTTGAAGAATTCTAGATTTGCTGAAGAATTTCTATTTCGGCCCCTTGAAAGTAAAAGTATTTCTAATGCCTGTCAGCCTAAGAAAAAGGTTAGTGTGATCTTACCGTTACTTGACATTATTATTATTATTATCGTTTATTTGTACAGCACCGCACAATTCCGAAGCGTTGGGTACAAAGATAGGGGTATACAATGACAAACATTTGTGATAAGATACAAAACATTACAGACTAAACAAATCTAGTACTGGAAGAGGAGGGCCCTGCTCCAAGAGCTTACAGTCTGCAGGTTAAGGGTGCATTGACATAAGGTATGGGGTAGCTTGCCAAATGGATTGTAGTTGCAGCAGTGAGTCAAGGCAGTTCAATATTTATTTTGGGTAGGATAAAATTAGAGGAGAGATGGTAAGCCTCTATGAATAGGTGGGTTTTCAAAGAACGTCTGAAATTATACAAGGTTGGAGACAGTCTGATGGAGCAGGGTAGAGCGTTCCAGAAGACAGGAGCAGTAAGAAGTCTTTGATGTGAGAGAGGGACGTAGATAAAATAGGAGTGGAGAGACGTAGATCAGATGTGGATCAAATGGACCTGTCGAAGAGTATTAAAAAAATGAGTGAGGAAATGTAGTTGGGAGTGAAGCTGTTGAGTGCTTTATAGGTTAGGATTAAAACTTGAAATTGTATTTTAAAGTGTATAGGGAGCCAGTGTAGAGACTGGCAGGGCGGAGCAGCTTATGTAGATCAACGACTTAGGTGGATGAGTCTAGCTGAAACATTCATAATAGATTGGAGGGGGGGAGGTGCTGTTTTGGAAGGTTATTTAGAAGTAGATTGCAGTAGTTAATGCATGACAAAATAAGGGAATTAATTAATTTGCTTGCAGTTCTTTTGTAATAAGGAAAGGTCAGACAGATTCTGGTGTACACGGCAGGATTTGATGAGCGCTTTTATATGTGGAATGAATGTGATTTCAGAGTCAAGTGTGACCCCAAGACAGTAGACAGTAGTAGGGGTGCGGTGTTGAGAATAGAGTCTCCAACTGTAAGATAAATGCCAGGTGTTGGATGTCTCAGAGAGGGGGAAATAATCTGTGTAAAACTGAGCTGCTTCTTGAGTTGGAGGTAGTGAGAGGACATCAAAGAGAACATTTTCAAGAGACAGTTGTTAATATGGTAAAGTGGGACAGATATCAGGAGAGGAAAAACAGAGGGCTAGATTACAAGTGGCGTGTTATTTAGCGATCCTGCTCAAGTGTAAACTTTGCTAGAAGTAATATTTTTGAGCATGTAGTTTAGTGTGCGTATTGCAAGTTGAAAGTAAAAGTTTTGCACGCAAGTGAAACTCGACGCAAGATAACTTATATCGCAACCACGCTACTACATTCGTCCCATAGACTTCAATGAATAGCGTAGAAGAAAAAACCTAACACTTATCGCTCGTGTGCTAACTCGACAGGACATTGTGAATGAGCAGTTTGAGAGATAGGAGAGGGCTGTGTCTCAGATGCCAAAAGAATGTAGGATTTGTAAGAGGAGAGCATAGTCAACTGTGTCGAAAGTAGCAGATCCAGAAGGATTAGTAAGGAGTAGTGTCCCTTTGCTTTAGCTGATAGCAGATAATTTGTTACTGTAAAAGCGGTTTTTCTTGAGTGTTTAGGGCGGAAACCAGATTGTAGGGGATCAAGTAAGGAGTTAGTTGAAAGAAATTGAGTTACATGATTATAGACTAGTTGTTCCAATAATTTGGAGGCAAAGGGAAGTATGGAGACTGGTCGATAGTTAGAAGGGGTGGAGAAATTAAGCAAGGGCCTTTTTAGGATTAGTATGATTGACACATGCTTCAATGTTTTAAGAAATATGCCAGTGTTAAATGACTCGTTAAAGAGATTAGACAGTCCAAAGAAAGCAGCAGCACTCACCAATTAGGGTCAAGAGGACAGGTTGTGAGATGAGTTGAAGGTAGGAGTATGAAGATTTCTTCCTCTCTTACTTTCCTTCTGTAACAGAGTTTTGTTAATAGAAGGGTGGGTAGACGGGTTGGTTAGGAGGGCTGTTTTTGAGGGCTGTGAGGGAGAGATGTCCAATTGTTTCAATTTTTTTTTTTTTATGTGACAAGCATAGGTGCAGGCGAACGTAGGAGAGGGTTAATGGCTGAAAACGGCCTCCTGGGGTTGGATGTGTGAGTTGACACAAGGTAGGAGAAATAGACTTGTTTAGCCAGACTGAGGGCAGAGTTGTATGATCTTAGGATACATTTATAATGCAGGAAATCCACATGGTTTTGTAATTTTCTTCATTGACGCTCAGCAGTCCATGAACATCGCTGTAGATAGGTCTGTTTGGTTTAGCATATGTTCCTGTCACCAATGCTTACTCTTTCCTGAGGGGATTGGACAAAACTGACCACACCCCTAATTACATGTTTATAGGCGGTACTGACCCCTCACCTACTTCTAGTTTTGTACATCCTGCAGGTGAACAGGACTTGGAACCTCTATTACAGGTTATCTCAAAAGTGAAATGCTTCAGAAATGGAGCAAAACTTTGCTCCTTTCAGCTGGGTATTCTTGGGTGTGCTTACTGGGGACCATTGTCTGTAAGAATTCTGGTGGGTGCCGCCATGTTACGTAGATTTCAGACATACTGTTATTGTGCATAATAAAATACTTCTATCTGAATTGTGTATATTTTGTGTATGTCTTTATACAACATTATAGGTGCTATGGGTAATGAATCGTTATTACATAAATATCATACATCAAAATTCAATTTTATATTGAAATAAAAAATATTTTAAAGAAAGGATGGCATAACCATAGGTACCTTTTAGACTTAGTATTATCAGTAGAATATGTTACAGTCTTGACAAACATAACAGGCCATGTTTCCTCATAATGAGCCTGCAATAAGCTTAGAAGCATTTTTTAATGTAATTTGCTAATTAGTTTTCTTGCTGGTTTCTGAATATATCCCAGTCATAACATCATTTGTGGGCTTCTGGTATGTATTGAATTAACTGTACCGTACTGGGGAAAAACAGGATTTTAAATCAGAACTGTCTTTTGATAAAGGCCTTGAACATAAGAAATGCTTATCTTCAACTTTTTTTTTTCTTCTAAAGTTTATAATTTGAAAATGTGGAGGAAATGAGTTGTGACCGCAAGTGTTCGAATGTGATGTGTTTGATGTAGTTGATGTTAAACCTTATTTTTTTTTTATTTTTTTTTTTAAATGAATGATTAATCCTAGAAAGAAGATAGTTTTTAAAACTCTGTCTGGTAATTCAGATTTTTAAATGTTGCTTAACTCATAACCAACAGAATCTTTTTTTGACAAAGCTATAGCAAATATTGCTGAACTGAAACATTTGGAAATGTGAGAGCTGGAATATATAATTGGACATAATGAACTAATCAGTCTTAACTTCATGATTGCCTGAAGCACACAGAATAGTTGATTAGTTTGTTCATGCCAATGACATTTTACTGCCCAGGTATCATTAAGAAAGCAGTGCTGGGTGCTGTAATCTGCACATATGGTGGACAGTAGGCATGTACATTCAAAGGTTTTGGAAGGCGGCCGCTCGCCACATTCAGCTCCTTTCGGAGTCGGATTTCTTCTTGTGAAAGTGTAACACACTAAGATCTGGATTTGCACAGATTTTAGTGCATTGCATTTTCACATGAAAAATCTGTCTACAAAAAGAGACTAATGGTGCGAGTGGCCGCCGCCTTCGCATTTAGAGGCATTAGAAACCTCCTGAATGCACATGCCTAGTGGACAGTTTGTGGATTAAAGGCAGAATGGCAATAGGACATTACATCAGGGAGAAGATTTTAAGATGCCTTTGTGGATTTTTAGAGTTCTGTTTTAGGGGTTATAGTGCCAAAAAAGAGATCTGTTCAGTAATTCTTCAAATATTTAAGTTTAACCCCTTTGCTACTGGGAATTTCAGGGAATAACTTGCCCAAAATAATGTAGAATTGTCACTATTATTATGTATGTGTTTTTAATATACCCAAGATTTTGATCTAGGCCCATTTTGGTATATTTCAGACCACCGTTTTGCCACCAAAAGCAATGATATTAAAAAAATTGCTAACTTTTTTTCACAAATTTTGGGTTTCTCACTGAAATTATTTACACACCACTACTGCAGTCACAAGATAAATGGTTGTAAAATATTCTCTGGGGTCCCGTTTGTTTAGAAATAGACATCCATGGCTTTGAAATTTGCTTTTGGAAATTAGAAGGCCACTAATTGCAACTGCGCACCACACTTTTAAAATTCCGTCTGGCGATATCGTAAGTCCACGTGATACACCCGATATTCAGATGCTACGGAAGCCCTCCGTAGCTCATAATAGAGCAACGAGTTTCAACTTTTACTGTAGTCCAGATCATTTCTTACTCTTATATGGGACTCTCTATATTTATACTTTCTAGAGATGTTTATTGATTTCTATTATTAACTATTAATTTTAATATTTTTTTATAAGAATATCCACGATAATATCTACAAATTGACAAATTGTAATACCTACTATTTAGGTTTCATATACATTGTCCTCCTGCGTAAGATTCCATCTTAAATTTTGAGTAATTTATTATTTGGAGGTATACTACCTTATAGAGCCTAATATAAGCAGGGGAATTAATCCCGGACATCAGAGCTTGACAAAGACTTAGTAAAAGTTGAAATGCTTTGCTCTATTATAAGCTACGGAGGGCTTCCGTAGCATCTGAATATTGGGTGTATCACGTTGACTTACGATATCACCAGACGGAGGTTTTGTAAAAGGCCCAGGAAGAGCCGTTGTGAAAACGAGATTGATGTTTGTTCCAAACTCTGCTGATTACAGCTATCAGCTGTTGGCTCTGGCTTTGTTTTTTTCTGTGTATACGAAGCAGAGAAAGACCATCTATGGTGTAAGTAATTAATATACACCTTATTTTTGCACGTCTATACTGTTTTCAAAGGACGCTGTCTCTGTTTATTTCTAGCGCACTTCGGATTCTCAGAGACTTTCATTCACGAAAGACTTTTGCTCTTTGCTTTTTTTCTGTACCGTAAGCTGCAAGTTTTTATACTATATTGAAAGTTTATCCATTTTAATACTATGCTATTTTTAGTTTTAAAAAAATGCATCCTGTTATAACATGTTTTTATATTTTTATGAGTAAAGCTGATATTTTGTAACTTTTGCTTGATGATTGTAATAATATATACACATTTACTCTGATACATTGTCCTACTAGCCATTTAGCTCCAAATTAGCGCAATACTGGTAGTCAGTTTTCTTCAGACTGACAGACAGTCTGCCAGTATTAAGTTTTAATGTTTTTTTGTTTTTTTATAAATACATTATACTAATTTTTTTCTGAAGTGTAGATCCCCCTTATCCTCCCTAATCCCTCCAAAACTGCTCTCTAACCCTCCCCCCTCCCAGTGGTGTCTACTATCTTACTTACTGGCAGCTATCTAGACTCCTGTTGGGTCGTCGGTATACTCCTATTCCATATCCTCTGCTGTTATGTTTCAGCACTGGTTTGGCTATCTACTGGATCCCAGTTAGAAGATGTCCAGTAGTTGTGTGCCCATGGGTAAGTGCATTTTTTTATTTAGGGGCACTCATTTAGCCAATTGAGCTAGATAGTTTGGACTCTATTGTATTTTGTTGCATGGGGACAGTATTTAATATGTATTTATTTAGTATGGCTCCTTTTTTAATTACAAGGTTCTATTCCCCTTTAAATTTTTGCGTGCATATTCTTTGTCACGTTACCGCACGTCGGCTGATTGAGTTTGCGCACTTCAACTCTTCTGTGCATGTCTTCTAGTCAGGATAGCGAACATTGTATTTTTTAGCACGCTTTAGTCTATTTAATCACGTCATTTACGCTCCTGTTACCTTTCTGTTTTGAGCACACTGTCAAGTTATATAGTATGTTCTGTTCTCCGATGTGTTATTTCTCCTTTTTAGTGTCGGTTTAGTGCTATGTGGCCTTGCTGTTTTATGTCTTTTGCTTGGAGGGGGACGTGTTTCCCTTGTTTCAAGAGCTCTTTTTAGGGGGATATAGCTTTATGGTTGTTTTTTGTAGTCTTTACTAATCATGGAACCTTCTGTCTCTGAAACCTCTTTAGAAGTTATTTCCTCTGAACACTTTCCTACCAATGTGTCATAATTCTGGCCACTTTATCAGGAGGGAGCTCAATAGCACAGTTAGCTTGGAACTGGACAGATTGCATAGCAATAGACTAGAGACTCAAATACAACAGTCCTGTTTATTAGGAGAAAGTTACACAGGTAAATTACAATTAATGTCCTGTAGTTTATACTGGGAAACAGGTACAATCAAGAGTTAACAGAAGAAAATTGTACAAACCAGTATAGCTGAAGTTCATGTGCAAGTTCAGACAGACGAGCCAAATACTGAAAGACCCACTTCAGGGCTATGGACTTTAGCACACACTTCTGAGCTAAACGAAGGAAATGTCGCTCCTGGGCAAAGTAAAGGTAATGCTAGCTTCTGTGTTTTATACAAAGTAAATGCCTTTCCTTGGCAAAGCAAAGGGAATGCCAGTTTCTGGGCTAATCAAAGGAAATACAATCGGCTAGATTACGAGTTCTGCGTTAGCTTTAAAAAGCAGCGTTAGGGGGTCCTAACGCTGCTTTTTACCTAACGCTGGTATTACGAGTCTGACAGGTACAGGCTCACCGCTCAATTTTTTTTCCGCCACTCGAGGCTACCGCAAATCCCCTTACGTCAATTGCGTATCCTATCTTTTCTATGGGATTTGCCTAACGCTGGTTTTACGAGTCTTGGAGAAAGTGAGCGGTAGAGCCTCTACCTCCAAGACTCCAACCGCAAAAAAAAGTCAGTAGTTAAGAGCTTTATGGACTAACGCCGGAACATAAAGCTCTTAACTACAGTGCTACAATGTACACTAACACCCATAAACTACCTATTAACCCCTTAACCGAGGCCCCCCCACATCGCAAACACTATACTAAAATTATTTAACCCCTAATCTGCCGACCGGACACCGCCGCCACCTACATTATCCCTATGAACCCCTAATCTGCTGTCCCTAACATCGCAGACACCTATATTATATTTATTACCCCCTAATCTGCCCCCCCCCAACCTCGCCGCCACCTACCTACACTTATTAACCCCTAATCTGCTGACCGGACATCGCCGCCACTATAATAAATGTATTAACCCCTAAACCGCCGCTCTCCCGCCTCGCAAACACTATAATACATTTTATTAACCCCTAATCTGCCCTCCCTAACATCGCCGACACCTACCTACAATTATTAACCCCTAATCTCCTGCCCCCAAAGTCGCCGCTACTAAAATAAAGTTATTAACCCCTAAACCTAAGTCTAACCCTAACACCTCCCTAACATAAATATCATTTAAATAAAACAAAATAATATTCCCATAATTAAATAAATTAATCCTATTTAAAATGAAATACTTACCTATAAAATAAACCCTAATATAGCTACAATATAAATAATAATTACATTGTATCTATTTTAGGGTTTATATTTATTTTACAGGCAACTTTGTAATTATTTTAACTAGGTACAATAGTTATTAAATAGTTATTAACTATTTAATAGCTACCTAGTTAAAAAAATTACAAAATTACCTGTAAAATAAATCCTAACCTAACTTACAATTAAACCTAACACTACACTATCATTAAATTAATTAAATAAATTAACTACAATTATCTAAAATAAAATACAATTAAATAAACTAATCTATAATACAAAAAAAAAAGAAACACTAAATTACAGAAAATAAAAAAATATTACAAGAAGTTTAAACTAATTACACATAATCTAAGCCCCCTAATAAAATAATAAAGCCCCCCCCAAAAAAATTCCCTACCCTATTCTAAATTACAAAGTAATCAGCTCTTTTACCAGCCCTTAAAAGGGCTTTTTGCGGGGCATTGCCCCAAACTAATCAGCTCTTTTACCTGTAAATAAAAATACAACCCCCCCAACATTAAAACCCACCACCCACATACCCCTACTCTAACCCACCCAATCCCCCCTTAAAAAAAACTAACACTAACCCCCTGAAGATCTTCCTACCTTGAGCCGTCTTCACCCAGCCGAGCCGAATTCTTCATCCAATCCGGGCAATGTGGTCCTCCATCCAGGCAAAGTCTTGATCCAAGCGGCAAAGAAGAGGTCCTCCATCCGGGCGAAGTCTTCCTCCAAGCGGCATCTTCTATCTTCTTTCTTCCGGCTCCATCTTCAGACCGCCGCCGCGGAACATCCACCTTCCCCGACGGACTAACGACGAATGAGGGTTCCTTTAAGGGACGTCATCCAAGATGGCGTCCCTCGAATTCCGATTGGCTGATAGGATTCTATCAGCCAATCGGAATTAAGGTAGGAAAAATCCGATTGGCTGATGGAATCAGCCAATTGGATTGAAGTTCAATCCGATTGGCTCATTGGATGAGCCAATAGAATGAGTTGACACGTCATTGATACCTAGTGGGTCATAGATCATCTTAACCTATTGGCGCAGCTCAGTGGGCACTGAAACTATTCCCATTGGCGGCTTTGGCGGCACATTGGCTCCTGACTGCATGTGTAGTCTCCTTAATTGGCTCGTGACTGCATGTGTAGTCAGTGAGTGGGACAGCAGTGTGTTTGCAGCATGGGCAGTAGTCAATCGGACTCACCGAGCTCTGAGGGTAGCAGCTTAAACGCTGAGCAGAAGTCAGTGTGGTTTTTTTTGCAGCTAGCTCCCAGTAGTGCATTGCTGCTCCTGCTCTTGATATATGGATAGGAAGTGGAAGCTTAAAAATGCTTGATGATGAAATGCGAGTGTCTTTATCTAATATTCCACCAAATATTCAGAAATTGTGTTCATGTATTGTGGATCAGCGTCAAGGTAACTTTACCTTCACTTTAAATGAACCTGAAAGCCATTTTTTTTCTTTCATGATTCAGATAGAGAATATAATTTAAACCACTTTTCATTTTTTTTCTTTATAAAATGTACTTCATTCTGTTGGTATCCTTTGTTGAAGGAGCGATGATGCACTACTGGGAGCTAGCTGAACACACCAGGTAAGCCAACAACAAGAGGAATATTCTTGTTGCCAGAAATGAGCAGCTGGTTCCCATTAGTGCTGTTTAAAGGACAGTAAAGTCAAAATTAAACTTTCATTATTCAGATAGAACATGCAGTTTTAAAGTCTATCTTAATCATGTTGAGGGTGACACAAATTGGCTTTTGATTGTTTGTTTCTTAAAAAGGTAAATCTTTATTTGTGTATTTGGAAATTGCCAATTTTCTTAGGATCCTGAAAAGGGATAGAATCCTTAGAGGGACACTGAACCCAATTTTTTTTCTTTTGTGATTCAGATAGAGCATACAATTTTAAGCAACTTTCTAATTTACTCCTATTATCAAATGTTCTTTATTCTCTTGGTATCTTTATTTGAAATGCAAGAATGTAAGATTAGATGCCGGCCCATTTTTGGTGAACAACCTAGGTTGTCCTTGGTGATTGGTGGATAAATTCATCCACCAATCAAAAACTGCTGTCCAGAGTTCTGAACCAAGAAAAAAGCTTAGATGCCTTCTTTTTCATATAAAGATAGCAAGAGAACGAAGAAAAATTGATAATAGGAGTAAATTAGAAAGTTGCTTAAAATGGCATGCTCTATCTGAATCCCAAAATAATT